>NC_084742.1:71277503-71306993 GCF_033978785.1 Entelurus aequoreus
TTCTGGAAAATCTAGAAGAAATAATTGTCTTTGTTGGAAATATAGCTTGGTCCAATTTGTTATATATTCTAACAAAGTGTAGATTGGATTTTAACCTATTTAAAACATGTCATCAAAATTCTAAAATTAATCTTAATCAGGAAAAATGACTAATGATGTTCCATAAATTCTTTTTTTAATTTTTTCAAAAAGAGTCGCATTAGCTAGTTTTTCTCTTCTTTTTTTCGGTTGAATTTTGAGTTTTAAAGAGTCGAAATTGAAGATAAACTATGTTTCAATTTTTTTTTTTCGTGTTTTCTCCTCTTTTAAACCGTTCAATTAAGTGTAAATATCATTAATTATTAATAATAACATAGAGTTAAAGGTAAATTGAGCAAGTTGGCTATTTCTGGCAATTTATTTAAGTGTGTATCAAACTGGTAGCCCTTCGCATTAATCACTACCCAAGAAGTAGCTCTTGCTTTCAAAAAGGTTGGTGACCCCTGGCCTAGAATATTGGACAAGTGCACCAGACAACTTTATGGACGAGCTTGTGGTAAACAGCCGGTGGGACCAAGATGTTGCTTCCCAGCACAATATTTAGTGTCCATCCACAGGAAACAGAAGAGGTGGCTGCTATTGTTTGTAAAAAGTGAGACATATCTCTTTGTGAGTCTTGACTGTTTATGTCCCGTTATTTATGTGACTTTGTGAGGTGTATCTCTACCCTGCAGTCTGCTGTCTGTATACCACTAAAAAAACATCTCTCTCTAGAGTCAACTTTTTTTTTTTTTTTTTGGTTTACTGTATATCTTTTGTCAGCGTAAGACATTTAGAGAACCCAAAACCAGTGAAGTTGGCAGGTTGTGTAAATGGTAAATAAAAACAGAATACAATGATTTGCACATTCTTTTCAACTTATATTCAACACTGTAAAAAAAATAATCCTATTTTTATGGTTAATTTACTCTAAATTTCTACTGTAATTTTTCAATTTTTTTTAAAATAGTTTATAAAACTGTAGAATTGAAGACATTATCTGTGTTACACCGTGGTGAGGGAAGTCTTGTCTTGGTTTTTTTCTGTCTTGTGATTTTCATGTATTATTTTGAAAAGTAACTCTCCTCTCGTTTCAGGTCACTTGGTCTTCCTTTTGTGTCATCAGTCTGACGTCATCCCTGTTCCCTGATTGTTTCCACCTGTTCCCTATTACCCTCATGTGTCTTATAAGCCCATTCCTTCCTTTGTTCTGTGCCAGATTGTTTCGTTCATTCGTACTTTCCAGCGTCTACGTCCATGTCCATGTCCATGTCTTGCCTTGTATCCAGTCTATGTTCCATGTTCTTGAATTTCTTCGTGGCTATTTTGAGTTTTCCTTTTTCCTCCTCAGCAGAGTGACTTTTTGTTATTGACTTTATTCAGCCGAAGTGGTAAGTTATTAGTTAAATTCCTCGATTTTTGAGTGACTATTTTTGTTAAACTTTATTAAATAAGATAGTGTAGAATTTTTCATATGGGGCGGTATAGCTCGGTTGGTAGAGCGGCCGTGCCAGCAACTTGAGGGTTGCAGGTTCGATCCCCGCTTCCGCCATCCTAGTCACTGCCGTTGTGTCCTTGGGCAAGACACTTTACCCACCTGCTCCCAGTGCCACCCACACTGGTTTGAATGTAACTTAGATATTGGGTTTCACTATGTAAAGCGCTTTGAGTCACTTGAGAAAAAGCGCTATATAAATGTAATTCACTTCACTTCATAGCTGTTGTTTATTCCTCCCATTGGAGCGTTTTTTTGTTTATACATTTTATAGCATTTACTGCGCCTATTATTAGTTCGTCTTTGGTTTTGTGTTTTCCTCCGTTCGGAGTGATTTTCAGTTGTTCCTATTTTTTGGAACCTTTTTTCATCGAGTAGTTTTTTGGTTAATTATAGTATTGTATTCCTTGACTTTGGAGGTGAAAGGAAGCTGCAAAAATAAAAGCCTGTCAAGTTCCCTACTCTGCATCTGAGTCCAATCCTTTTACCAAGCCCTGACAATCTGTAAATAAACAATCCGCCTGTTATTTTAAGTGATATGCCAGTAATGACAAACTATGTATATTTCTATTTCTTTTACAGAAAAATACCAAATTAATTATACATAGCATTTTCTGTTTTCTTAAATTACTTTCAAATTCATGTAAAATTACAGTAATTATTAGGGATGTCCGATAATGGCTTTTTGCCGATATCCGATATTCCGATATTGTCCAACTCTTTAATTACCGATACCGATATCAACCGATACCGATATCAACCGATATATGCAGTCGTGGAATTAACACATTATTATGCCTAATTTGGACAACCAGGTATGGTGAAGATAAGGTACTTTAAAAAAAAATAAATAAAAATAAGATAACTAAATTAAAAACATTTTCTTGAATAAAAAAGAAAGTAAAACAATATAAAAACAGTTACATAGAAACTAGTAATTAATGAAAATGAGTAAAATGAAGTGTTAAAGGTTAGTACTATTAGTGGAGCAGCAGCATGCACAATCATGTGTGCTTACGGACTGTATCCCTTGCAGACTGTATTGATATATATTGATATATAATGTAGGAACCAGAATATTGATAACAGAAAGAAATGGGGGGAGGGAGGTTTTTTGGGTTGGTGCACTAATTGTAAGTGTATCTTGTGTTTTTTATGTTGATTTAATAAAAAAAAACAAAAATAAAAAAAAATAAAAAAAACATACAGATAATAAAAAAACCGATACCGATAATTTCCGATATTACATTTTAACGCATTTATCGGCCGATAATATCGGCATGCCGATAATATCGGACATCCCTAGTAATTATCTTTCATTAAATATGTAGCTTGTTATATAAAAGTCTATGTCCATGCTAACAATCTGTAGAATAAAGGTATTTTTCTGCAGAAATGTTTGCATCGTCACTTTATTAAAGGTGGTTGATCTTTAGCTAATTTTACTTGTTTTGGAAAGTCTTGACAAGCCGAATGTTCTTGTTCTATTGGCAGATAATTTTGCTTAATTCAAATAAAATACCCCTAATTTTTGTATTTTTTTCCCTTGTTTTCGAACACTGACTTTTTGCAGTGTGTGTGACAGTCATTGGTAGTTTAACTTTAATTAGCCCAGGTCTGCCGTACAACCGTGGTTGTTTGAGCACTCTGCAGCTCGTCCTGGATACATTTGTCAACCTCCACTCCTTAAACCAGGGGTGTCCAAACTTTTTCCACTGAGGGCCGCACACTGAAAAATCAAAGCAAGCGGGGGCCATTTTGATTTTTTTTATTTTAAAAACCAATACAATAAATGTATGAAAAAAATATGCATTCAGGCCGCCACTCAGGCTTGATCCCGGTGAACCCAAAGAGTTTTGGTCAAAAAAATATAAAACATGTGTCATTATTTATTATTATTATTATTATTCAAAGTTTAAATCTCTAGATCAGAGGTCCCCAAACTTTTTGACTCGGGGGCCGCGTTGGGTTAAAAAAATTTGGCCAGAGGCTGTGTATATATATATATATATATATATATATATATATATATATATATACATTGTCTTTATAATCCGTTTTGTCATTTAACATCAATTAACATTGATGTTCATCAACATTTAACATTGTCACGTTATCGGTGGAAAAATTAATTTTTAGACAATATGTTTTGCCTGAGCGACTAGGAGACACCAAGAGTAACAAGCAGTAGAAAACGGATTAGAAAGAAAAGATTTAAAAAAATTAAAAAAAAGAAAAAAAAAAAAGTTTTTTTTTTGTTTTTTGTTTGTTTTTGTTTTTACTTGGGACTTCCTGTGGGCCGGATTTTGGATGCTGGGGGGCCGGACGCGGCCCGCGGGCCGTAGTTTGGGGACCCCTGCTCTAGATCAACATTAGGTCTATCAGTCAAAAAAACTTTTTTAAACATTTAAGTTGTATTTAACATCAATTAACATTGATGTTCATCAACATTTAACATTGTCACGTTATCGGTGGAAAAATTCATTTTTAGACAATATGTTTTGCCTGAGCGACTAGGAGACACCAAGAGTAACAAGCAGTAGAAAATAGATTAGAAATGAAAGACTAAAAAAAAATAAAAATACAAATAAAAATAAAAAAGTTTTTTTTGTTTTTTGTTTTGTTTTGTTTTTTACTTGGGACTTCCTTTGGGCCGGATTTTGGATGCTGGGGGGCCGTATTCGGCCCGTGGGCCATAGTTTGGGGACCCCTGCTCTAGATCAACATTAGGTCTATCTGTCAAAAAAACGTTTTTAAACATTTAAGTTGTATTTAACATCAATTAACATTGATGTTCATCAACATTTAACATTGTCACGTTATCGGTGGAAAAATTCATTTTTAGACAATATGTTTTGCCTGAGCGACTAAGAGACACCAAGAGTAACAAGCAGTAGAAAATGGATTAGAAAGGAAAGATTTAAAAAAAATAAAAAATAAAAAAATAAAAAATAAATTGTTTTTTTTTGTTTGTTTGTTTTTTTACTTGGGACTTCCTGTGGGCCGGATTTTGGATGCTGGGGGGCCGGACCCGGCCCGCGGGCCGTAGTTTGGGGACCCCTGCTCTAGATCAACATTAGGTCTATTTGTCAAAAAAAAACTTTTTTAAACATTTAAGTTGTATTTAACATCAATTAACATTGATGTTCATCAACATTTAACATCGTCACGTTATCGGTGGAAACCTTTATTTTTAGACAATATGTTTTGCCTGAGCGACTAGGAGACACCAAGAGTAACAAGCAGTAGAAAATGGATTAGAAATGAAAGACTAAAAAAAAATAAAAATAAAAATAAAAATAAAAAAGTTTTTTTTGTTTTTTGTTTTGTTTTGTTTTTTACTTGGGACTTCCTTTGGGCCGGATTTTGGATGCTGGGGGGCCGTATTCGGCCCGTGGGCCATAGTTTGGGGACCCCTGTTCTAGATCAACATTAGGTCTATCTGTCAAAAAAAACGTTTTTAAACATTTAAGTTGTATTTAACATCAATTAACATTGATGTTCATCAACATTTAACATTGTCACGTTATCCGTGGAAAAATTCATTTTTAGACAATATGTTTTGCCTGAGCGACTAGGAGACACCAAGAGTAACAAGCAGTAGAAAATGGATTAGAAAGGAAAGATTTAAAAAAATAAAAATTAAAAAAATTAAAAAAAATTGTTTTTTTGTTGTTTTTTTTGTTTGTTTTTTTACTTGGGACTTCCTGTGGGCCGGATTTTGGATGCTGGGGGGCCGGATCCAGCCCGCGGGCCGTAGTTTGGGGACCCCTGCTCTAGATCAACATTAGGTCTATCTGTCAAAAAAACGTTTTTAAACATTTAAGTTGTATTTAACAACAATTAACATTGATGTTCATCAACATTTAACATTGTCACGTTATCGGTGGAAACCTTTATTTTTAGACAATATGTTTTGCCTGAGCGACTAGGAGACACCAAGAGTAACAAGCAGTAGAAAATGGATTAAAAAGGAAAGATTAAAAAAAAAAAAAAAAAAAAAAAAAAAAGAAGTTTTTTTTTTTTTGTTTTTTTGTTTTTTTTTTTTGTTTTTTTTGTTTGTTTGTTTTTTTACTTGGGACTTCCTGTGGGCCGGATTTCGGATGCTGGGGGGCCGGATCCGGCCCACGGGCCGTAGTTTGGGGACCCCTGCTCTTGATCAACATTAGGTCTATCTGTCAAAAAAACGTTTTTAAACATTTAAGTTGTATTTAACAACAATTAACATTGATGTTCATCAACATTTAACATTGTCACGTTATCAGTGGAAACCTTTATTTTTAGACAATATGTTTTGCCTGAGCGACTAGGAGACACCAAGAGTAACAAGCAGTAGAAAATGGATTAGAAATGAAAGACTAAAAAAAAAAAAATTAAAAAAATTAAAAAAAAAAAGTTTTTTTGGTTTTTTTTTTGGTTTTGGTTTTTACTTGGGACTTCCTGTGGGCCGGGTTTTGGATGCTGCGGGGCCGGATCCGGCCCACAGGCCGTAGTTTGGGGACCCCTGCTCTAGATCAACATTAGGTCTATCTGTCAAAAAAACGTTTTTAAACATTTAAGTTGTATTTAACATCAATTAACATTGATGTCCATCAACATTTAACATTGTCACGTTATCGGTGGAAAAATTCATTTTTAGACAATATGTTTTGCCTGAGCGACTAGGAGACACCAAGAGTAACAAGCAGTAGAAAATGGATTAGAAAGGAAAGATTTAAAAAAAAAAAAAAAAAAAAAAAAAAAGTTTTTTTTGTTTTTTTGTTGTTTTTTTTTGTTTGTTTTTTTACTTGGGACTTCCTGTGGGCCGGATTTTGGATGCTGGGGGGCCGGATCCAGCCCGCGGGCCGTAGTTTGGGGACCCCTGCTCTAGATCAACATTAGGTCTATCTGTCAAAAAAACGTTTTTAAACATTTAAGTTGTATTTAACATCAATTAACATTGATGTTCATCAACATTTAACATTGTCACGTTATCCGTGGAAAAATTCATTTTTAGACAATATGTTTTGCCTGAGCGACTAGGAGACACCAAGAGTAACAAGCAGTAGAAAATGGATAAGAAAGGAAAGATTAAAAAAAAAAGAAAAAAAAAAAAAGTTTTTTTTTGTTTTTTTTGTTTGTTTGTTTTTTTACTTGGGAGTTCCTGTGGGCCGTATTTTGGATGCTGGGGGGCCGGATCCGGCCCGCGGGCCGTACTTTGGGGACCCCTGCTCTAGATCAACATTAGGTCTATCTGTCAAAAAAACGTTTTTAAACATTTAAGTTGTATTTAACATCAATTAACATTGATGTTCATCAACATTTAACATTGTCACGTTATCCGTGGAAACATTCATTTTTAGACAATATGTTTTGCCTGAGTGACTAGGAGACACCAAGAGTAACAAGCAGTAGAAAATGGATTAGAAAGGAAAGATTTTTTTTTTTTTTTTTTTATTTTATTTTTTTTAAGTTTTTTTTTTTTTTTTTTTTTTTTGTTTGTTTGTTTTTTTACTTGGGACTTCCTGTGGGCCGGATTTTGGATGCTGGGGGGCCGGATCCGGCGCGCGGGCCGTAGTGAGGTTGCAGTGACGTTCCGGTGCAAACATGAAAGGATCTCAGGCTGGAATCCACACCTCAGATAGAAATTAGAATCACAAAAAGGAAGCCCACCTGTTTTGTTTTGGGTCCGATTAGCACAGAGAGAGACTTGGAGCTTCCTTTGATGAGGACAACCCGAGGACGAGCGCCGACTCGTCGTCGGAACCGTTGTTGGCGGCTGGCGGTGCAAAAAAAAAGAGCAGCGTGGCACCCGCCTCGCCCGCCATATGGCTATCTGATCCTTTCAGCTCGGACCAGTCTGCCAAACCCGCGGGAGCTTGGCCGCGTTCGCCGCGAGAACACCTCCGAAAGGCGGAACATTCAAACCGGGGGGAGATTTCTGGGCGCCAATCGTCACTGGTGAGGACGAATAACATGAGATAGGACGGGGGAACAAACGGAGAAGAAGTTGACAACTGCAGGACTCCTTCGAACCTGCTGATGGTTTTTAATTGGATCCTTCCAGCAAAGTAGTCCCCCAACACAGCTGGTTGGCTTCATTAGTGGAAGGTGCCAAGCAGCAGACCTGATAGTCTTCAGCTGCAATTAGATTTGGGCACCCAAGCCGCGAATCACGACCGGTTGTTATTACATTAAAGTGCCATGCCGAGAAGATAATGACGGAGCATCCCAACTGGGACGCCATTAAAACAGAGCAGACAAACAAACATGGGTCAACCATCTTTGGGGGTTTGTTAAACATCCTTTTCGTGGTCGTTTGGGGTCACAGGAAGCCAAGCAGACTCAAACCTAGACCGGTCATCAGACTCAAACCTAGACCGGTCATCAGACTCAAGCCTAGACCGGTCATCAGACACAAGCCTAGACCGGTCATCAGACTCAAACCTAGACCAGTCATCAGACTCAAGCCTAGACCGGTCTTCAGACTCAAGCCTAGACCGGTCATCAGACTCAAACCTAGACCGGTCATCAGACTCAAACCTAGACCGGTAATCAGACTCAACCCTAGACGGTCATCAGACTCAAACCTAGACCGGTCATCAGACTCAAATCTAGACCAGTCATCAGACTCAAACCTAGATCGGTCATCAGACTCAAACCTAGACCGGTCATCAGACTCAAGCCTAGACCGGTCATCAGACTCAAGCCTAGACCGGTCATCAGACTCAAACCTAGACCGGTCATCAGACTCAAACCTAGACCAGTCATCAGACTCAAACCTAGACCAGTCATCAGACTCAAGCCTAGACCGGTCATCAGACTCAAACCTAGACCAGTCATCAGACTCAAACCTAGACCGGTCATCAGACTCAAGCCTAGACCGGTCATCAGACTCAAACCTAGACCTAGACCGTCTGTAGCATTAGCTAATATGCTTACACGTTCGTCTAGTATTATGTTTGTTGGTATTATAACCAACATTTGCATTCTTTTTGTGTTGTTCCAGTTTCTTAAATTCAAGACCGTGGAGTTATTGAGTCTGTCTTCTAAAACTTAGTGGGTGCGCTCTGTAGTCCGGAAAATAGGGTACATTTAATCAAGAGTAATTTTGTGAGTAATTCAATTACTTTTTGGTAAAGTTACAAATAACTATATTAGATAAGCTCGGGCCCAGCAAAGCTCGCGTTTCTGGGTGTTGTTGATAAATGGCTTTGGCTTTGCATAGTAGAGTTTTAACTTGCACTTACAGATGTAGCGACAATATGTAGTTACTGACAGTGGTTTCCTGAAGTGTTCCTGAGCCCATGTGGTGATATCCTTTACACACCGATGTCGCTTTTTGATGCAGTACAGCCTGAGGGATCCAAGGTCACGGGCATTTAATGTTAATTTGCTTACGTGCAGTGATTTCTCCAGATTCTCTGAACCTTTTGATGATATTACGGAGTGTAGATGGTGAAATCCCTAAATTCCTTGCAATAGCTGGTTGAGAAATGTTTACTGCTTTAAACCGGAAATACACGTGCCGTTTCGTCTTCTGGTCGTCCGCAACGTTTTCCACTTGTATGAATTCTTCCTTCATCCCTCCGAGCAACGTTTGTCAGTTTTACAATATAACTAAAACTATTTGTACTTACTAAACCGCCTAATGTGTGATGTCTGTAGGAGTGTTTTCATGCATTATTGTACGTGCTATCGTAATGTTTTCTAGCTACCGTCTGTAGCATTAGCTAATATGCTTACACGTTCATCTAGTATTATGTTTGTTAGTATTATTAACTAACATTTGCATTCTTTTTGTGCTGTTCCAGTTTCTTAAATTCAAGACCGTGGAGTTATTGAGTCTGTCTTCTAAAACTTAGTGGGTGCGCTCTGTAGTCCAGAAAATAGGGTACATTTAATCAAGAGTAATTTTGTGAGTAATTCAATTACTTTTTGGTAAAGTTACAAATAACTATATTAGATGAGCTCGGGCCCAGCAAAGCTCGCGTTTCTGGGTGTTGTTGATAAATGGCTTTCGCTTTGCATAGTAGAGTTTTAACTTGCACTTACATATGTAGCAGCAAACTGTAGTTATTGACAGTGGGTTTCTGAAGTGTTCCTGAGCCCATGTGATGATATCCTTTACACACCGACGTCGGTTTTTGATTCAGTACCGCGTAAGGGATCGAAGGTCACAGGCATTCAATGTTGGTTTTCTGCCTCGCGGTGATTTCTCCGGATTCTCTGAACATTTTGATGATATTACGGAGCGTAGACGGTGAAATCCCTAAATTCCTTGCAATAGCTGCTTGAGAAATGTTGTTCTTAAACTGTTGGACAGTTTGCTCACGCATTTGTTGACAAAGTGGTGACCCTCGCCCCATTCTTGTTTGTGAATGACTGAGCATTTCACGGAAGCTGCTTTGTATACCCAATCATGGCACCCACCTGTTCCCAATCAGCCTGTTCACCTGTGGGATGTTCCAAATAAGTGTTTGATGAGCATACCTCAACTTTCTTTTTTGCCACTTGTGCCAGCTTTTTCGAAACATGTTCAAATTCCAGATGAGCTATTATTTGCAAAAAATAACAAACTTTACCAGTTGGAACGTTAAGTATCTTGTCTTTGCAGTCTATTCAATTGAATTTAAGGGTTTGCAAATCATTGTATTCTGTTTTTATTTACCATTTACACAACGTGCCAACTTCACGGGTGTTGCAGGCTGAACAACTGTGTTTTCGGACGTCATTTGAAACCACTTTTGATCAAACGCGACAATCAACAAATAGTTTATTTTTGTATTTCGCTGGCGCAAACGCGGTGACTCAGTGTTTTACACCCGAGCAGATGATGCTGATGATGAAATTGAACGCCGCTGATTGTTTTGCTCGCTCTCCGCCACAGCCAAAAAAGCACGACATCGCGTCCATTAAAATAGCCGCCACGTCGGCTAATTGGAGTGCGCCCGGTCGAGTGCTCTTAAACAGCAGACGCTTGAATTAGAGAGTTTCATTGTTGCTTTTAATACACACTTGAACTCAGCGCCCGCACGCATTCTGTGTGTTTTAAGCGTGATTTAGTGCGGGCATTGCAAATTAATGAAAAAAAAACATTGTGTTTGTGTGCACCTCCTCTGCTGTAGTGGCCTAACCCCTGAGCTGTCAATCATCAGCACACACACACACACAAACACATCAATAAGCTCCACAGGGAATGGTGGGTTTTTTTTTACAGCGTACTGTAAACATAATGCATAACACATTACACCAGGTATATTTCATCAAAAAATAATAGGATAAAATATATATATATATATATATATATTTAAAAAAAAAATGGGGTTGTTACTGCTACAAATTGGTGGGGGGGAAAAAAAGAGGAGAATTATAGCGTTATTAAAAAATAAAAACATTAACTATTAAGAAGGATAAAAGACAGCATTGGAAAAAAAAAAGTCTTTGTTTTCCAGGTATTAAAAAAAAATGAGGTTGTTACCGCTAGAAATAGGTTCACACTTAAAGGGTGATAAAACAAGCAACAAAAACATGAAAAAATGAAATAAATTATATATATATATATATATATATATATATATATATATATATATATATATATATATATATATATATATATATATATATATATATATATATATATATATATATATAATAAATTATATATATACATACATATTCATATATATATATATATAAGTCTTTGTTTTCCAGGTATTAAAAAAAATGAGGTTGTTACCGCTAGAAATAGGTTCACACTTAAAGGGTGATAAAACAAGCAACAAAAACATGAAAAAATGAAATAAATTATATATATATATATATATATATATATATATATATATATATATATATATATATATATATATATATATATATATATATATATATATATATATATATATATTTATTTATTATATATGTATATATATATATATATATATATATATATATATATATATATATATATATATATATATATATTATATATATACATACATATATATATATATATATATATATATATATATATATATATATATATATATATATATATATATATATATATATATATATATATATATATATATATATATACATATATAATAAATTATATATATTCATACATATTCATATATATATATATATATATATATATATATATATATATATATATATATATATATATATATATATATATATATATATATATAAAGGGTAATAACAAGCAACAAAAACATGAAAAAATGAAATAAATTATATATATATATATATATATATATATATATATATATATATATATATATATATATATATATATATATATATATATATATATATATATATATATATATATATATACTACCGTTCAAAAGTTTGGGGTCACCCAAACAATTTAGTGGAATAGCCTTCATTTCTAAGAACAAGAATAGACTGTCGAGTTTCAGATGAAAGTTCTCTTTTTCTGGCCATTTTGAGCGTTTAATTGAGCCCACAAATGTGATGCTCCAGAAACTCAATCTGCTCAAAGGAAGGTCAGTTTTGTAGCTTCTGTAACGAGCTAAAGTGTTTTCAGATGTGTGAACATGATTGCACAAGGGTTTTCTAATCATCAATTAGCCTTCTGAGCCAATGAGCAAACACATTGTACCATTAGAACACTGGAGTGATAGTTGCTGGAAATGGGCCTCTATACACCTATGTAGATATTGCACCAAAAAGCAGACATTTGCAGCTAGAATAGTCATTTACCACATTAGCAATGTATAGAGTGTATTTCTGTAAAGTTAAGACTAGTTTAAAGTTATCTTCTTTGAAAAGTGAAGTGAAGTGAAGTGAATTACATTTATATAGCGCTTTTTCTCAAGTGACTCAAAGCGCTTTACATAGTGAAACCCAATATCTAAGTTACATTCAAACCAGTGTGGGTGGCACTGGGAGCAGGTGGGTAAAGTGTCTTGCCCAAGGACACAACGGCAGTGACTAGGATGGCGGAAGCGGGGATCGAACCTGCAACCCTCAAGTTGCTGGCACGGCCGCTCTACCAACCGAGCTATACCGCCTAAGTACAGTGCTTTTCCTTCAAAAATAAGGACATTTACATGTGACCCCAAACTTTTGAACGGTAGTGTATATATATGTATATATATATATATATATATATATATATATATATATATATATATATATATATATATATATATATATATATATATATATATATATGTACAGTATATGTATAATTTATTTCATTTTTTCATGTTTTTGTTGCTTGTTATTACCCTTTAAGTGTGTACCAATTTCTAGCCGTAACAACCCCATTTTTTTTATACCTGGAAAACAAAGACTTTTTTTTTTTTTTTTCCAATGCTGTCTTTTATCCTTTTTAATAGTTAATCTTTTTATTTTTTAATAACGCTATAATTCTCCTCTTTTTTTTCTCCCCACCTGTTGAAAATTGCTCTACCATCTCCAGACGGTTTTATAACAAGCCCCACTGGCTTTTATGAGCCGCCCGCTCTAATCATTCAGCGTCGATATATTTACTGGAATATTCCTCCAGAATCCCGCTGACAAAGCAGTATTCCCCCACCCCCACATTAAAAAAAAAAAAAGTATAATTGCCTGAGGCGTCAGACAGATATGGGAGTGGGCGGGATCATGAATTACAGCTGTCTCTTAACTTTTTTACTATTATCATTTTTTATTTATTTTTACCAAGAAAGAAAAAGCTCGTTTTTCTTCTGCTTTACCCGTCGCGAGAAATGAGGCCGAGAACCGGCAAACAAGTCAAGAGTTTGATGTACCTAATGAGGCACGCTGCAATAGCCCCCACTTCCATACGCATACAAATCAAATGCTAATTATCTTTGAAGCGCGGTGATTAAAAGTGAGTTTATTTACGGCGCGCCACGCAGCAGGCAGGCGTGGAATGGTGCAAACACTCGTCGGTCACCACAACATGTTGACTATTTTATACATGCTTGGGTAGAAGTCGTCTTTTTGTTTATTTATCTATTTACAGCAGAGCTGGGCAAATATATGGACTCGTTGGAAATGTACATGGAAAATAAAAAAAAAGTGGGATTTACAATATTAACTATGAACAATAAAATACTGAATATTAACAACATATGAACGTCGCTCCTCTTTTACTTCTCAGACCAGCTCCTCGATAGTTGCGTATTGTTTACAGTCAAGCAAAACACAACACAAATGTAATAAACAGCAAAATATGAATGCAAAGGGCCACATTGAGACAGGCAAGAATAGAAAAGGATAGAAAGTACTTTATTGATCCCTGGGGGAAATTCAGCACCACAGTTCGCTCACAATAAACAATAAACACTTAGGTATGTTTTACATGTGAATAATATAAATACAGACTATTATACAGCATTATTCAAATGTGAATAATATAAACACAGTCTATTATACAGCATTATTCACATGTGAATAATATAAACACAGTCTATTATACAGCATTATTCACTTGTGAATAATATAAATACAGTCTATTATACAGCATTATTCATATGTGAACAATATAAATACAGTCTATTATACAGCATTATTAACATGTGAATAATATAAACACAGTGTATTATACAGCATTATTCACATGTTAATAATATAAATACAGTCTATTACAGCATTATTCACATGTGAATAATACACATACGGTCTATTATACAGCATTATTCACATGTGAATTATATAAATACAGTGTATTATACAGCATTATTCACATGTGAATAACATAATTACAGTCTATTATACAGCATTATTCACTTGTGAATAATATAAATACAGTCTATTATACAGCATTATTAAAATGTGAATAATATAAACACAGTCTATTATACAGCATTATTCACATGTTAATAATATAAATACAGTCTATTACAGCATTATTCACATGTGAATAATATGAATACGGTCTATTATACAGCATTATTCACATGTGAATAACATAAATACAGTCTATTATACAGCATTATTCACATGTGAATAATATAAATACAGTCTATTATACAGCATTATTCACATGTGAATAATATAAATACAGTCTATTATACAGCATTATTCACATGTGAATAATATAAATACAGTCTATTATACAGCATTATTCACATGTGAATAATATAAACACAGTCTATTATACAGCATTATTCACATGTTAATAATATAAATACAGTCTATTATACAGAATTATTCACATGTGAATAATATAAACACAGTCTATTATACAGCATTATTCACATGTTAATAATATAAATACAGTCTATTACAGCATTATTCACATGTGAATAATATAAATACAGTCTATTATACAGCATTATTCACATGTGAATAATATAAACACAGTCTATTATACAGCATTATTCACATATTAATAATATAAATACAGTCTATTATACAGAATTATTCACATGTGAATAATATAAACACAGTCTATTATACAGCATTATTCACATGTTAATAATATAAATACAGTCTATTACAGCATTATTCACATGTGAATAATATAAATACGGTCTATTATACAGCATTATTCACATGTGAATAATATAAACACAGTCTATTATACAGAATTATTCACATGTTAATAATATAAATACAGTCTATTACAGCATTATTCACATGTGAATAATATACATACAGTCTATTATACAGCATTATTCACATGTGAATAATATAAACACAGTCTATTATACAGCATTATTCACATATTAATAATATAAATACAGTCTATTATACAGAATTATTCACATGTGAATAATATAAACACAGTCTATTATACAGCATTATTCACATGTTAATAATATAAATACAGTCTATTACAGCATTATTCACATGTGAATAATATAAATACGGTCTATTATACAGCATTATTCACATGTGAATAATATAAATACAGTCTATTATACAGCATTATTCACATGTGAATAATATAAACACAGTCTATTATACAGCATTATTCACATGTTAATAATATAAATACAGTCTATTACAGCATTATTCACATGTGAATAATATAAATACGGTCTATTATACAGCATTATTCACATGTGAATAATATAAATACAGTCTATTATACAGCATTATTCACATGTTAATAATATAAATACAGTCCATTACAGCATTATTCACATGTGAATAATATAAATACAGTCTATTATACAGCATTATTCACATGTTAATAATATAAATACAGTCTATTACAGCATTATTCACATGTGAATAATATAAATACGGTCTATTATACAGCATTATTCACATGTGAATAATATAAACACAGTCTATTATACAGCATTATTCACATGTTAATAATATAAATACAGTCTATTACAGCATTATTCACATGTGAATAATATAAATACGGTCTATTATACAGCATTATTCACATGTGAATAATATAAATACAGTCTATTACAGCATTATTCACATGTGAATAATATAAATACAGTCTATTACAGCATTATTCACATGTGAATAATATAAATACAGTCTATTATACAGCATTATTCACATGTGAATAATATAAATACGGTCTATTATACAGCATTATTCACTTGTGAATAATATAAATACAGTCTATTATACAGCATTATTCACATGTGAATAATATAAATACGGTCTATTACAGCATTATTCACATGTGAATAATATAAATACAGTCTATTATACAACATTATTCACATGTGAATAATATAAACAGAGTCTATTATACAGCATTATTCACATGTTAATAATATAAATACAGTCTATTACAGCATTATTCAAATGTGAATAATATAAATACGGTCTATTATACAGCATTATTCACATGTGAATAATATAAATACAGTCTATTACAGCATTATTCACATGTGAATAATATAAATACAGTCTATTACAGCATTATTCACATGTGAATAATATAAATACAGTCTATTATACAGCATTATTCACATGTGAATAATATAAATACAGTCTATTATACAGCATTATTCACATGTGAATAATATAAACACAGTCTATTATACAGCATTATTCACATGTTAATAATTAAATACAGTCTATTATACAGCATTATTCACATGTGAATAATATAAACACAGTCTATTATACAGCATTATTCACATGTTAATAATATAAATACAGTCTATTACAGCATTATTCACATGTGAATAATATAAATACGGTCTATTATACAGCATTATTCACTTGTGAATAATATAAATACAGTCTATTATACAGCATAATTCACATGTGAATAATATAAATACAGTCTATTATACAGCATTATTCACATGTGAATAATATAAACACAGTCTATTACAGCATTATTCACATGTGAGTAATATAAATACAGTCTATT
Organism: Entelurus aequoreus; assembly: GCF_033978785.1. Taxonomy (NCBI): domain Eukaryota; kingdom Metazoa; phylum Chordata; class Actinopteri; order Syngnathiformes; family Syngnathidae; genus Entelurus; species Entelurus aequoreus. The sequence goes on from NC_084742.1 coordinate 71,294,360, forward strand.
ACAGCATTATTCACATGTGAATAATATAAATACAGTCTATTATACAGCATTATTCACATGTGAATAATATAAACACAGTCTATTTTACAGCATTATTCACATGTTAATAATATAAATACAGTCTATTACAGCATTATTCACATGTGAATAATATAAATACGGTCTATTATACAGCATTATTCACATGTGAATAATATAAATACAGTCTATTACAGCATTATTCACATGTGAATAATATAAATACAGTCTATTACAGCATTAATCACATGTGAATAATATAAATACAGTCTATTATACAGCATTATTCACATGTGAATAATATAAACACAGTCTATTATACAGCATTATTCACATGTTAATAATATAAATACAGTCTATTATACAGAATTATTCACATGTGAATAATATAAACACAGTCTATTATACAGCATTATTCACATGTTAATAATATAAATACAGTCTATTACAGCATTATTCACATGTGAATAATATAAATACGGTCTATTATACAGCATTATTCACATGTGAATAATATAAATACAGTCTATTATACAGCATTATTCACATGTGAATAGTATAAACACAGTCTATTATACAGCATTATTCACATGTTAATAATATAAATACAGTCTATTACAGCATTATTCACATGTGAATAATATAAATACGGTCTATTATACAGCATTATTCACATGTGAATAATATAAATACAGTCTATTATACAGCATTATTCACATGTTAATAATATAAATACAGTCCATTACAGCATTATTCACATGTGAATAATATAAATACAGTCTATTATACAGCATTATTCACATGTTAATAATATAAATACAGTCTATTACAGCATTATTCACATGTGAATAATATAAATACGGTCTATTATACAGCATTATTCACATGTGAATAATATAAACACAGTCTATTATACAGCATTATTCACATGTTAATAATATAAATACAGTCTATTACAGCATTATTCACATGTGAATAATATAAATACGGTCTATTATACAGCATTATTCACATGTGAATAATATAAATACAGTCTATTACAGCATTATTCACATGTGAATAATATAAATACAGTCTATTACAGCATTATTCACATGTGAATAATATAAATACAGTCTATTATACAGCATTATTCACATGTGAATAATATAAACACAGTCTATTTTACAGCATTATTCACATGTTAATTATATAAATACAGTCTATTACAGCATTATTCACATGTGAATAATATAAATACGGTCTATTACAGCATTATTCACATGTGAATAATATAAATACAGTCTATTATACAACATTATTCACATGTGAATAATATAAACAGAGTCTATTATACAGCATTATTCACATGTTAATAATATAAATACAGTCTATTACAGCATTATTCACATGTGAATAATATAAATACGGTCTATTATACAGCATTATTCACATGTGAATAATATAAACACAGTCTATTATACAGCATTATTCACATGTTAATAATATAAATACAGTCTATTACAGCATTATTCACATTTGAATAATATAAATACGGTCTATTATACAGCATTATTCACATGTGAATAATATAAACACGGTCTATTATACAGCATTATTCACATGTGAATAATATAAATACAGTCTATTATACAGCATTATTCACATGTGAATAATATAAATACAGTCTATTATACAGCATTATTCACATGTGAATAATATAAATACGGTCTATTATACAGCATTATTCACATGTGAATAATATAAACACAGTCTATTATACAGCATTATTCACATGTTAATAATATAAATACAGTCTATTACAGCATTATTCACATGTGAATAATATAAATACGGTCTATTATACAGCATTATTCACATGTGAATAATATAAATACAGTCTATTACAGCATTATTCACATGTGAATAATATAAATACAGTCTATTACAGCATTATTCACATGTGAATAATATAAATACAGTCTATTATACAGCATTATTCACATGTGAATAATATAAATACAGTCTATTATGCAGCATTATTCACATGTGAATAATATAAACACAGTCTATTATACAGCATTATTCACATGTTAATAATTAAATACAGTCTATTATACAGCATTATTCACATGTGATCAATATAAACACAGTCTATTATACAGCATTATTCACATGTTAATAATATAAATACAGTCTATTACAGCATTATTCACATGTGAATAATATAAATACGGTCTATTATACAGCATTATTCACTTGTGAATAATATAAATACAGTCTATTATACAGCATAATTCACATGTGAATAATATAAATACAGTCTATTATACAGCATTATTCACATGTGAATAATATAAACACAGTCTATTATACAGCATTATTCACATGTTAATAATATAAATACAGTCTATTATACAGCATTATTCACATGTGAATAATATAGACAGAGTCTATTATACAGCATTATTCACATGTTAATTATATAAATACAGTCTATTACAGCATTATTCACATGTGAATAATATAAATACGGTCTATTATACAGCATTATTCACATGTGAATAATATGAACACAGTCTATTATACAGCATTATTCACATGTTAATAATATAAATACAGTCTATTACAGCATTATTCACATGTGAATAATATAAATACGGTCTATTATACAGCATTATTCACATGTGAATAATATAAATACAGTCTATTATACAGCATTATTCACATGTTAATAATATAAATACAGTCCATTACAGCATTATTCACATGTGAATAATATAAATACGGTCTATTATACAGCATTATTCACATGTGAATAATATAAACACAGTCTATTATACAGCATTATTCACATGTTAATAATATAAATACAGTCTATTACAGCATTATTCACATTTGAATAATATAAATACGGTCTATTATACAGCATTATTCACATGTGAATAATATAAACACGGTCTATTATACAGCATTATTCACATGTGAATAATATAAATACAGTCTATTACAGCATTATTCACATGTGAATAATATAAATACAGTCTATTATACAGCATTATTCACATGTGAATAATATAAATACAGTCTATTATACAGCATTATTCACATGTGAATAATATAAATACGGTCTATTATACAGCATTATTCACATGTGAATAATATAAACACAGTCTATTATACAGAATTATTCACATGTTAATAATATAAATACAGTCTATTACAGCATTATTCACATGTGAATAATATAAATGCGGTCTATTATACAGAATTATTCACATGTGAATAATATAAATACAGTCTATTACAGCATTATTCACATGTGAATAATATAAATACAGTCTATTACAGCATTATTCACATGTGAATTATATAAATACAGTCTATTATACAGCATTATTCACATGTTAATAATATAAATACAGTCCATTACAGCATTATTCACATGTGAATAATATAAATACGGTCTATTATACAGCATTATTCACATGTGAATAATACAAACACAGTCTATTATACAGCATTATTCACATGTTAATAATATAAATACAGTCTATTACAGCATTATTCACATTTGAATAATATAAATATGGTCTATTATACAGCATTATTCACATGTGAATAATATAAACACGGTCTATTATACAGCATTATTCACATGTGAATAATATAAATACAGTCTATTACAGCATTATTCACATGTGAATAATATAAATACAGTCTATTATACAGCATTATTCACATGTGAATAATATAAATACAGTCTATTATACAGCATTATTCACATGTGAATAATATAAATACGGTCTATTATACAGCATTATTCACATGTGAATAATATAAACACAGTCTATTATACAGAATTATTCACATGTTAATAATATAAATACAGTCTATTACAGCATTATTCACATGTGAATAATATAAATGCGGTCTATTATACAGCATTATTCACATGTGAATAATATAAATACAGTCTATTACAGCATTATTCACATGTGAATAATATAAATACAGTCTATTACAGCATTATTCACATGTGAATTATATAAATACAGTCTATTATACAGCATTATTCACATGTGAATAATATAAATACAGTCTATTATACAGCAATATTCACATGTGAATAATATAAACACAGTCTATTATACAGCATTATTCACATGTTAATAATTAAATACGGTCTATTATACAGCATTATTCACTTGTGAATAATATAAATACAGTCTATTATACAGCATAATTCACATGTGAATAATATAAATACAGTATATTATACAGCATACTTCACATGTGAATAATATAAACACAGTCTATTATACAGCATTATTCACATGTTAATAATATAAATACAGTCTATTATACAGCATTATTCACATGTGAATAATATAGACACAGTCTATTATACAGCATTATTCACATGTTAATAATATAAATACAGTCTATTACAGCATTATTCACATGTGAATAATATAAATACGGTCTATTATACAGCATTATTCACATGTGAATAATATAAACACAGCCTATTATACAGCATTATTCACATGTTAATAATATAAATACAGTCTATTACAGCAGTATTCACATGTGAATAATATAAATACGGTCTATTATACAGCATTATTCACATGTGAATAATATAAATACAGTCTATTATACAGCATTATTCACATGTTAATAATATAAATACAGTCCATTACAGCATTATTCACATGTGAATAATATAAATACAGTCTATTATACAGCATTATTCACATGTTAATAATATAAATACAGTCCATTACAGCATTATTCACATGTGAATAATATAAATACAGTCTATTATACAGCATTATTCACATGTTAATAATATAAATACAGTCTATTACAGCATTATTCACATGTGAATAATATAAATACGGTCTATTATACAGCATTATTCACATGTGAATAATATAAACACAGTCTATTATACAGCATTATTCACATGTTAATAATATAAATACAGTCTATTACAGCATTATTCACATGTGAATAATATAAATACGGTCTATTATACAGCATTATTCACATGTGAATAATATAAATACAGTCTATTACAGCATTATTCACATGTGAATAATATAAATACAGTCTATTACAGCATTATTCACATGTGAATAATATAAATACAGTCTATTATACAGCATTATTCACATGTGAATAATATAAATACGGTCTATTATACAGCATTATTCACTTGTGAATAATATAAATACAGTCTATTATACAGCATTATTCACATGTGAATAATATAAATACGGTCTATTACAGCATTATTCACATGTGAATAATATAAATACAGTCTATTATACAACATTATTCACATGTGAATAATATAAACAGAGTCTATTATACAGCATTATTCACATGTTAATAATATAAATACAGTCTATTACAGCATTATTCAAATGTGAATAATATAAATACGGTCTATTATACAGCATTATTCACATGTGAATAATATAAATACAGTCTATTACAGCATTATTCACATGTGAATAATATAAATACAGTCTATTACAGCATTATTCACATGTGAATAATATAAATACAGTCTATTATACAGCATTATTCACATGTGAATAATATAAATACAGTCTATTATACAGCATTATTCACATGTGAATAATATAAACACAGTCTATTATACAGCATTATTCACATGTTAATAATTAAATACAGTCTATTATACAGCATTATTCACATGTGAATAATATAAACACAGTCTATTATACAGCATTATTCACATGTTAATAATATAAATACAGTCTATTACAGCATTATTCACATGTGAATAATATAAATACGGTCTATTATACAGCATTATTCACTTGTGAATAATATAAATACAGTCTATTATACAGCATAATTCACATGTGAATAATATAAATACAGTCTATTATACAGCATTATTCACATGTGAATAATATAAACACAGTCTATTACAGCATTATTCACATGTGAGTAATATAAATACAGTCTATTACAGCATTATTCACATGTGAATAATATAAATACAGTCTATTATACAGCATTATTCACATGTGAATAATATAAACACAGTCTATTTTACAGCATTATTCACATGTTAATAATATAAATACAGTCTATTACAGCATTATTCACATGTGAATAATATAAATACGGTCTATTATACAGCATTATTCACATGTGAATAATATAAATACAGTCTATTACAGCATTATTCACATGTGAATAATATAAATACAGTCTATTACAGCATTAATCACATGTGAATAATATAAATACAGTCTATTATACAGCATTATTCACATGTGAATAATATAAACACAGTCTATTATACAGCATTATTCACATGTTAATAATATAAATACAGTCTATTATACAGAATTATTCACATGTGAATAATATAAACACAGTCTATTATACAGCATTATTCACATGTTAATAATATAAATACAGTCTATTACAGCATTATTCACATGTGAATAATATAAATACGGTCTATTATACAGCATTATTCACATGTGAATAATATAAATACAGTCTATTATACAGCATTATTCACATGTGAATAGTATAAACACAGTCTATTATACAGCATTATTCACATGTTAATAATATAAATACAGTCTATTACAGCATTATTCACATGTGAATAATATAAATACGGTCTATTATACAGCATTATTCACATGTGAATAATATAAATGCAGTCTATTATACAGCATTATTCACATGTTAATAATATAAATACAGTCCATTACAGCATTATTCACATGTGAATAATATAAATACAGTCTATTATACAGCATTATTCACATGTTAATAATATAAATACAGTCTATTACAGCATTATTCACATGTGAATAATATAAATACGGTCTATTATACAGCATTATTCACATGTGAATAATATAAACACAGTCTATTATACAGCATTATTCACATGTTAATAATATAAATACAGTCTATTACAGCATTATTCACATGTGAATAATATAAATACGGTCTATTATACAGCATTATTCACATGTGAATAATATAAATACAGTCTATTACAGCATTATTCACATGTGAATAATATAAATACAGTCTATTACAGCATTATTCACATGTGAATAATATAAATACAGTCTATTATACAGCATTATTCACATGTGAATAATATAAACACAGTCTATTTTACAGCATTATTCACATGTTAATTATATAAATACAGTCTATTACAGCATTATTCACATGTGAATAATATAAATACGGTCTATTACAGCATTATTCACATGTGAATAATATAAATACAGTCTATTATACAACATTATTCACATGTGAATAATATAAACAGAGTCTATTATACAGCATTATTCACATGTTAATAATATAAATACAGTCTATTACAGCATTATTCACATGTGAATAATATAAATACGGTCTATTATACAGCATTATTCACATGTGAATAATATAAACACAGTCTATTATACAGCATTATTCACATGTTAATAATATAAATACAGTCTATTACAGCATTATTCACATTTGAATAATATAAATACGGTCTATTATACAGCATTATTCACATGTGAATAATATAAACACGGTCTATTATACAGCATTATTCACATGTGAATAATATAAATACAGTCTATTACATCATTATTCACATGTGAATAATATAAATACAGTCTATTATACAGCATTATTCACATGTGAATAATATAAATACAGTCTATTATACAGCATTATTCACATGTGAATAATATAAATACGGTCTATTATACAGCATTATTCACATGTGAATAATATAAACACAGTCTATTATACAGCATTATTCACATGTTAATAATATAAATACAGTCTATTACAGCATTATTCACATGTGAATAATATAAATACGGTCTATTATACAGCATTATTCACATGTGAATAATATAAATACAGTCTATTACAGCATTATTCACATGTGAATAATATAAATACAGTCTATTACAGCATTATTCACATGTGAATAATATAAATACAGTCTATTATACAGCATTATTTACATGTGAATAATATAAATACAGTCTATTATGCAGCATTATTCACATGTGAATAATATAAACACAGTCTATTATACAGCATTATTCACATAATAATAATTAAATACAGTCTATTATACAGCATTATTCACATGTGATCAATATAAACACAGTCTATTATACAGCATTATTCACATGTTAATAATATAAATACAGTCTATTACAGCATTATTCACATGTGAATAATATAAATACGGTCTATTATACAGCATTATTCACTTGTGAATAATATAAATACAGTCTATTATACAGCATAATTCACATGTGAATAATATAAATACAGTCTATTATACAGCATTATTCACATGTGAATAATATAAACACAGTCTATTATACAGCATTATTCACATGTTAATAATATAAATACAGTCTATTATACAGCATTATTCACATGTGAATAATATAGACAGAGTCTATTATACAGCATTATTCACATGTTAATTATATAAATACAGTCTATTACAGCATTATTCACATGTGAATAATATAAATACGGTCTATTATACAGCATTATTCACATGTGAATAATATGAACACAGTCTATTATACAGCATTATTCACATGTTAATAATATAAATACAGTCTATTACAGCATTATTCACATGTGAATAATATAAATACGGTCTATTATACAGCATTATTCACATGTGAATAATATAAATACAGTCTATTATACAGCATTATTCACATGTTAATAATATAAATACAGTCCATTACAGCATTATTCACATGTGAATAATATAAATACGGTCTATTATACAGCATTATTCACATGTGAATAATATAAACACAGTCTATTATACAGCATTATTCACATGTTAATAATATAAATACAGTCTATTACAGCATTATTCACATTTGAATAATATAAATACGGTCTATTATACAGCATTATTCACATGTGAATAATATAAACACGGTCTATTATACAGCATTATTCACATGTGAATAATATAAATACAGTCTATTACAGCATTATTCACATGTGAATAATATAAATACAGTCTATTATACAGCATTATTCACATGTGAATAATATAAATACAGTCTATTATACAGCATTATTCACATGTGAATAATATAAATACGGTCTATTATACAGCATTATTCACATGTGAATAATATAAACACAGTCTATTATACAGAATTATTCACATGTTAATAATATAAATACAGTCTATTACAGCATTATTCACATGTGAATAATATAAATGCGGTCTATTATACAGAATTATTCACATGTGAATAATATAAATACAGTCTATTACAGCATTATTCACATGTGAATAATATAAATACAGTCTATTACAGCATTATTCACATGTGAATTATATAAATACAGTCTATTATACAGCATTATTCACATGTTAATAATATAAATACAGTCCATTACAGCATTATTCACATGTGAATAATATAAATACGGTCTATTATACAGCATTATTCACATGTGAATAATACAAACACAGTCTATTATACAGCATTATTCACATGTTAATAATATAAATACAGTCTATTACAGCATTATTCACATTTGAATAATATAAATATGGTCTATTATACAGCATTATTCACATGTGAATAATATAAACACGGTCTATTATACAGCATTATTCACATGTGAATAATATAAATACAGTCTATTACAGCATTATTCACATGTGAATAATATAAATACAGTCTATTATACAGCATTATTCACATGTGAATAATATAAATACAGTCTATTATACAGCATTATTCACATGTGAATAATATAAATACGGTCTATTATACAGCATTATTCACATGTGAATAATATAAACACAGTCTATTATACAGAATTATTCACATGTTAATAATATAAATACAGTCTATTACAGCATTATTCACATGTGAATAATATAAATGCGGTCTATTATACAGCATTATTCACATGTGAATAATATAAATACAGTCTATTACAGCATTATTCACATGTGAATAATATAAATACAGTCTATTACAGCATTATTCACATGTGAATTATATAAATACAGTCTATTATACAGCATTATTCACATGTGAATAATATAAATACAGTCTATTATACAGCAATATTCACATGTGAATAATATAAACACAGTCTATTATACAGCATTATTCACATGTTAATAATTAAATACGGTCTATTATACAGCATTATTCACTTGTGAATAATATAAATACAGTCTATTATACAGCATAATTCACATGTGAATAATATAAATACAGTATATTATACAGCATACTTCACATGTGAATAATATAAACACAGTCTATTATACAGCATTATTCACATGTTAATAATATAAATACAGTCTATTATACAGCATTATTCACATGTGAATAATATAGACACAGTCTATTATACAGCATTATTCACATGTTAATAATATAAATACAGTCTATTACAGCATTATTCACATGTGAATAATATAAATACGGTCTATTATACAGCATTATTCACATGTGAATAATATAAACACAGCCTATTATACAGCATTATTCACATGTTAATAATATAAATACAGTCTATTACAGCAGTATTCACATGTGAATAATATAAATACGGTCTATTATACAGCATTATTCACATGTGAATAATATAAATACAGTCTATTATACAGCATTATTCACATGTTAATAATATAAATACAGTCCATTACAGCATTATTCACATGTGAATAATATAAATACAGTCTATTATACAGCATTATTCACATGTTAATAATACAAATACAGTCTATTACAGCATTATTCACATGTGAATAATATAAATACGGTATATTATACAGCATTATTCACATGTGAATAATATAAACACAGTCTATTATACAGCATTATTCACATGTTAATAATATAAATACAGTCTATTACAGCATTATTCACATGTGAATAATATAAATACGGTCTATTATACAGCATTATTCACATGTGAATTATATAAATACAGTCTATTACAGCATTATTCACATGTGAGTAATATAAATACAGTCTATTACAGCATTATTCACATGTGAATAATATAAATACAGTCTATTATACAGCATTATTCACATGTGAATAATATAAACACAGTCTATTTTACAGCATTATTCACATGTTAATAATATAAATACAGTCTATTACAGCATTATTCACATGTGAATAATATAAATACGGTCTATTATACAGCATTATTCACATGTGAATAATATAAACACAGTCTATTATACAGAATTATTCACATGTTAATAATATAAATACAGTCTATTACAGCATTATTCACATGTGAATAATATAAATGCGGTCTATTATACAGCATTATTCACATGTGAATAATATAAATACAGTCTATTACAGCATTATTCACATGTGAATAATATAAATACAGTCTATTACAGCATTATTCACATGTGAATTATATAAATACAGTCTATTATACAGCATTATTCACATGTGAATAATATAAATACAGTCTATTATACAGCAATATTCACATGTGAATAATATAAACACAGTCTATTATACAGCATTATTCACATGTTAATAATTAAATACGGTCTATTATACAGCATTATTCACTTGTGAATAATATAAATACAGTCTATTATACAGCATAATTCACATGTGAATAATATAAATACAGTCTATTATACAGCATTATTCACATGTGAATAATATAAACACAGTCTATTATACAGCATTATTCACATGTTAATAATATAAATACAGTCTATTATACAGCATTATTCACATGTGAATAATATAGACACAGTCTATTATACAGCATTATTCACATGTTAATAATATAAATACAGTCTATTACAGCATTATTCACATGTGAATAATATAAATACGGTCTATTATACAGAGTTATTCACATGTGAATAATATAAACACAGCCTATTATACAGCATTATTCACATGTTAATAATATAAATACAGTCTATTACAGCAGTATTCACATGTGAATAATATAAATACGGTCTATTATACAGCATTATTCACATGTGAATAATATAAATACAGTCTATTATACAGCATTATTCACATGTTAATAATATAAATACAGTCCATTACAGCATTATTCACATGTGAATAATATAAATACAGTCTATTATACAGCATTATTCACATGTTAATAATATAAATACAGTCTATTACAGCATTATTCACATGTGAATAATATAAATACGGTCTATTATACAGCATTATTCACATGTGAATAATATAAACACAGTCTATTATACAGCATTATTCACATGTTAATAATATAAATACAGTCTATTACAGCATTATTCACATGTGAATAATATAAATACGGTCTATTATACAGCATTATTCACATGTGAATTATATAAATACAGTCTATTACAGCATTATTCACATGTGAGTAATATAAATACAGTCTATTACAGCATTATTCACATGTGAATAATATAAATACAGTCTATTATACAGCATTATTCACATGTGAATAATATAAACACAGTCTATTTTACAGCATTATTCACATGTTAATAATATAAATACAGTCTATTACAGCATTATTCACATGTGAATAA
>NC_084742.1:71307013-71309513 GCF_033978785.1 Entelurus aequoreus
GCAAGGAATTTAGGGATTTCACCATCTACGCTCCGTAATATCATCAAAATGTTCAGAGAATCCGGAGAAATCACCGCGAGGCAGAAAACCAACATTGAATGCCTGTGACCTTCGATCCCTTACGCGGTACTGAATCAAAAACCGACGTCGGTGTGTAAAGGATATCATCACATGGGCTCAGGAACACTTCAGAAACCCACTGTCAATAACTACAGTTTGCTGCTACATATGTAAGTGCAAGTTAAAACTCTACTATGCAAAGCGAAAGCCATGTATCAACAACACCCAGAAACGCGAGCTTTGCTGGGCCCGAGCTCATCTAATATAGTTATTTGTAACTTTACCAAAAAGTAATTGAATTACTCACAAAATTACTCTTGATTAAATGTACCCTATTTTCTGGACTACAGAGCGCACCCACTAAGTTTTAGAAGACAGACTCAATAATTTAAGAAACTGGAACAGCACAAAAAGAATGCAAATGTTAGTTAATAATACTAAAAAACATAATACTAGATGAACGTGTAAGCATATTAGCTAATGCCTACAGACGGTAGCTAGAAAACATTACGATAGCACGTACAATAATGCATGAAAACACTCCTACAGACATCACACATTAGGCGGTTCAGTAAGTACAAATAGTTTTAGTTATATTGTAAAACTGACAAACATTGCTCGGAGGGATGAAGGAAGAATTCATACAAGTGGAAAACGTTGCGGACGACCAGAAGACGAAACGGCACGTGTATTTCGGTTTAAAGCAGTAAACATTTCTCAACCAGCTATTGCAAGGAATTTAGGGATTTCACCATCTACGCTCCGTAATATCATCAACAGGTTCAGAGAATCTGGAGAAATCACAGCACGTAAGCAAATCAACATTAAATGCCCGTGACCTTTGATCCCTCAGGCTGTACTGCATCAAAAAGCGACATCGGTGTGTAAAGGATATCACCACATGGGCTCAGGAAAACTTCAGGAAACCACTGTCAGTAACTACATATTGTCGCTACATCTGTAAGTGCAAGTTAAAACTCTACTATGCAAAGCCAAAGCCATTTATCAACAACACCCAGAAACGCGAGCTTTGCTGGGCCTGAGCTTATCTAATATAGTTATTTGTAACTTTACCAAAAAGTAATTGAATTACTCACAAAATTACTCTTGATTAAATGTACCTTATTTTCCGGACTACAGAGCGCACCCACTAAGTTTTAGAAGACAGACTCAATAACTCCATGGTCTTGAATTTAAGAAACTGGAACAACACAAAAAGAATGCAAATGTTAGTTATAATACCAACAAACATAATACTAGACGAACGTGTAAGCATATTAGCTAATGCTACAGACGGTCTAGGTCTAGGTTTGAGTCTGATGACCGGTCTAGGCTTGAGTCTGATGACCGGTCTAGGTTTGAGTCTGATGACTGGTCTAGGTTTGAGTCTGATGACCGGTCTAGGCTTGTGTCTGATGACCGGTCTAGGTTTGAGTCTGATGACCGGTCTAGGTTTGAGTCTGATGACTGGTCTAGGTTTGAGTCTGATGACCGGTCTAGGCTTGTGTCTGATGACCGGTCTAGGTTTGAGTCTGATGACCGGTCTAGGCTTGTGTCTGATGACTGGTCTAGGTTGAGTCTGATGACCGGTCTAGGCTTGTGTCTGATGACCGGTCTAGGTTTGAGTCTGATGACCGGTCTAGGCTTGTATCTGATGACCGGTCTAGGCTTGAGTCTGATGACCGGTCTAGGTTTGAGTCTGATGACCGGTCTAGGTTTGAGTCTGCTTGGCTTCCTGTGACCCCAAACGACCACGAAAAGGATGTTTAACAAACCCCCAAAGATGGTTGACCCATGTTTGTTTGTCTGCTCTGTTTTAATGGCGTCCAGTTGGGATGCTCCGTCATTATCTTCTCGGCATGGCACTTTAATGTAATAACAACCGGTCGTGATTCGCGGCTTGGGTTCCCAAATCTAATTGCGGCTGAAGACTATCAGGTCTGCTGCTTGGCACCTTCCACTAATGAAGCCAACCAGCTGTGTTGGGGACTACTTTGCTGGAAGGATCCAATTAAAAACCATCAGCAGGTTTGAAGGAGTCCTGCAGTTGTCAACTTCTTCTCCGTTTGTTCCCCCGTCCTATCTCATGTTATCCGTCCTCGCCAGTGACGATTGGCGCCCAGAAATCTCCCCCCCGGTTTGAATGTTCCGCCTTTCGGAGGTGTTCTCGCGGCGAACGCGGCCAAGCTCCCTCGGGTTTGGCAGACTGGTCCGAGCTGAAAGGATCAGATAGCCATATGGCGGGCGAGGCGGGTGCCACGCTGCTCTTTTTTTTTGCACCGCCAGCCGCCAACAACGGTTCCGACGACGAGTCGGGTCGTCCTCATCAAAGGAAGCTCCAAGTCTCTCTCTGTGCTAATCGGACCCAAAACAAAACAGGTGGGCTTCCTTTTTGTGATTCTAATTTCTATCTGAGGTGTGGATTCCAGCCTGAGATCCT
>NC_084742.1:71312013-71317013 GCF_033978785.1 Entelurus aequoreus
ATTTTTCAGTGTGCGGCCCTCAGTGGAAAAAGTTTGGACACCCCTGGTTTAAGGAGTGGAGGTTGACAAATGTATCCAGGACGAGCTGCAGAGTGCTCAAACAACCACGGTTGTACGGCAGACCTGGGCTAATTAAAGTGAAACTACCAATGACTGTCACACACACTGCAAAAAGTCAGTGTTCGAAAACAAGGAAAAAAAATACAAAATTAGGGGTATTTTATTTGAATTAAGCAATATTATCTGCCAATAGAACAAGAAAATTCGGCTTGTCAAGACTTTCCAAAACAAGTAAAATTAGCTAAAGGTCAACCACCTTTAATAAAGTGACGATGCAAACAGTTCTACAGAAAAATACCTTTATTCTACAGATTGTTAGCATGGACATAGACTTTTATATAACAAGCTACATATTTAATGAAAGATAATTACTAGGGATGTCCGATAATATCGGCATGCCGATATTATCGGCCGATAAATGCGTTAAAATGTAATATCGTACATTATCGGTATCGTTTTTTTTAATTATCTGTACGTTTTTTATTTTTTATTTTATTTTTATTAAATCAACATAAAAAACACAAGATACACTTACAATTAGTGCACCAACCCAAAAAACCTCCCTCCCCCCATTTCTTTCTGTTATCAATATTCTGGTTCCTACATTATATATCAATATATATCAATACAGTCTGCAAGGGATACAGTCCGTAAGCACACATGATTGTGCGCGCTGCTGCTCCACTAATAGTACTAACCTTTAACAATTAATTTTACTCATTTTCATTCATTACTAGTTTCTATGTAACTGTTTTTATATTGTTTTACTTTCTTTTTTATTCAAGAAAATGTTTTTAATTTAGTTATCTTATTTTTTTTTTTATTTTTTTTTAAAGTACCTTATCTTCACCATACCTGGTTGTCCAAATTAGGCATAATAATGTGTTAATTCCACGACTGCATATATCGGTTGATATCGGTATCGGTTGATATCGGTATCGGTAATTAAAGAGTTGGACAATATCGGAATATCGGATATCAGCAAAAAGCCATTATCGGACATCCCTAATAATTACTGTAATTTTACATGAATTTGAAAGTAATTTAAGAAAACAGAAAATGCTATGTATAATTAATTTGGTATTTTTCTGTAAAAGAAATAGAAATATACATAGTTTGTCATTACTGGCATATTACTTAAAATAACAGGCGGATTGTTTATTTACAGATTGTCAGGGCTTGGTAAAGGATTGGACTCAGATGCAAAGTAGGGAACTTGACAGGCTTTTATTTTTGCAGCTTCCTTTCACCTCCAAAGTCAAGGAATACAATACTATAATTAACCAAAAAACTACTCGATGAAAAAAGGTTCCAAAAAATAGGAACAACTGAAAATCACTCCGAACGGAGGAAAACACAAAACCAAAGACGAACTAATAATAGGCGCAGTAAATGCTATAAAATGTATAAACAAAAAAACGCTCCAACGGGAGGAATAAACAACAGCTATGAAAAATTCTACACTATCTTATTTAATAAAGTTTAACAAAAATAGTCACTCAAAAATTGAGGAATTTAACTAATAACTTACCACTTCGGCTGAATAAAGTCAATAACAAAAAGTCACTCTGCTGAGGAGGAAAAAGGAAAACTCAAAATAGCCACGAAGAAATTCAAGAACATGGAACATAGACTGGATACAAGGCAAGGCATGGACATGGACGTAGACATGGACATGGACATGGACGTAGACGCTGGAAAGTACGAATGAACGAAACAATCTGGCACAGAACAAAGGAAGGAGTGGGCTTATAAGACACATGAGGGTAATAGGAACAGGTGGAAACAATCAGGGAACAGGGATGACGTCAGACTGATGACACAAAAGGAAGGGCAAGTGACCTGAAACGAGAGGAGAGTTACTTTTCAAAATAAAACATGAAAATCACAAGACAGAAAAAAACCAAGACAAGACATCCCTCACCGCGGTGTAACACAGATAATGTCTTCAATTCTACAGTTTTATAAACTATTTTTTAAGAAATGGAAAAATTACAGTAGAAATTTAGAGTAAATTAACCATAAAAATAGGATTTTTTTTTTTTTTACAGTGTTGAATATAAGTTGAAAAGAATTTGCAAATCATTGTATTCTGTTTTTATTTACCATTTACACAACCTGCCAACTTCACTGGTTTTGGGTTCTCTAAATGTCTTACTCTGACAAAAGATATACAGTAAACCAAAAAAAAATAAAAAATTTTGACTCTGGAGAGAGATGTTTTTTTAGTGGTATACAGACAGCAGACTGCAGGGTAGAGATACACCTCACAAAGTCACATAAATAACGGGACATAAACAGTCAAGACTCACAAAGAGATATGTCTCACTTTTTTACAAACAATGGCAGCCACCTCTTCTGTTTCCTGTGGATGGACACTAAATATTGTGGTGGGAAGCAACATCTTGGTCCCACCGGCTGTTTACCACGAGCTCGTCCATAAAGTTGTCTGGTGCACTTGTCCAATATTCTAGGCCAGGGGTCACCAACCTTTTTGAAAGCAAGAGCTACTTCTTGGGTAGTGATTAATGCGAAGGGCTACCAGTTTGATACACACTTCAATAAATTGCCAGAAATAGCCAATTTGCTCAATTTACCTTTAACTCTATGTTATTATTAATAATTAATGATATTTACACTTAATTGAACGGTTTAAAAGAGGAGAAAACCTGAAAAAAAAAATTGAAACATAGTTTATCTTCAATTTCGACTCTTTAAAACTCAAAATTCAACCGAAAAAAAGAAGAGAAAAACTAGCTAATTCGAATCTTTTTGAAAAAATTAAAAAAAGAATTTATGGAACATCATTAGTCATTTTTCCTGATTAAGATTAATTTTAGAATTTTGATGATATGTTTTAAATAGGTTAAAATCCAATCTGCACTTTGTTAGAATATATAACAAATTGGACCAAGCTATATTTCTAACAAAGACAAATCATTATTTCTTCTAGATTTTCCAGAACAAACATTTTAAAATAAATTCAAAAGACTTTGAAATAAGATTTCAATTTGATTCTACAGATTTTCTAGATTTGCCAGAATAATTTTTTTGAATTTTAATCATAATAAGTTTGAAGAAATATTTCACAAATATTCGTCGAAAAAACAGAAGCTAAAATGAAGAATTAAATTAAAATGTATTTATTATTCTTTACAATAATAAAAAAAAAAAATACTTGAACATTGATTTAAATTGTCAGGAAAGTGTAACGACCGGGTCGCATCGTGGTGCGAGGTGTTCTCCCAAGGATGCAGACGGGCTCGGACACAGCTTGCAGGTAGGAAAAATGATTTATTCAGGAACTAACTCAGACAGGAAAAAACAAAAACGACTAGCGTGGGAGCTAGCAAGCAAAATAATATAGCATGAGAGCTAGCAGGAAACAAAGTGGTCGTTAGCTGTTGCGTGAAAGCAAATTAGGAAGCCAGGCAGAGTGCTGCCCGGGCGAAGACTAAATAGCCCTCTGATTAGTGCCCGGACAACAGGTGAGCGTCTCGAACACTAACCAGAGGCAGCTGAGCATAATCTGCCGTCATGGCAACAGAAACGAACAAACGTGACACTAAACTGTAAACAAACGGTGATCCGAGCAGCGGATCCTAACAGAAAGAAGAGGAAGGAATTCAAAAGGTAAAAATGTATATGTGTTTAAAAATCCTAAAATCATTTTTAAGGTTGTATTTTTTGTCTAAAATTGTCTTTCTGAAAGTTATAAGAAGCAAAGTAAAAAAATTAATAAATGTATTTAAACAAGTGAAGACCAAGTCTTTAAAATATTTTCTTGGATTTTCAAATTCTATTTGAGTTTTGTCTCTCTTAGAATTAAAAATGTCGGGCAAAGCGAGACCAGCTTGCTAGTAAATAAATACAATTAAAAAAATAGAGGCAGCTCACTGGTAAGTGCTGCTATTTGAGCTATTTTTAGAACAGGCCAGCGGGCTACTCATCTGGTCCTTACGGGCTACCTGGTGCCCGCGGGCACCGCGTTGGTGACCCCTGTTCTAGTCCATCCAGTCATTGCGTGTCCAAATATAAGGGTCGTCTCAATACCAATATTTTGGTACCGGTACTTTTCGATACTTTGACACTTTTCTAAATAAAGGGGACCACAAAAAAATGGCATTATTGGCTTTATTTAACAAAAAAAATAGGGTACATTAAACATATGTTTCTTATTGGAATTGAGGAACAATGGTGTCATTAAATAAAATAGTGAACATACTAGACAACTTGTCTTTTAGTAGTAGGTAAACAAAAAAAAAAGGCTCCTAATTAGTCTGCTGACATATGCCGGTGGTATTCAAAGTGTGGCCCGGGGGCCATTTGCGGCCCGCAGCACATCATTCTAAAAATAATAAAACATGTTTTAAATAAATGAGCAAATAGGTGAAATGCAATCAGAAAAAGTTGCATTGTTGAATCTAATAACACTTTAAAAAAAAAATAATTTATCAAAAAATAATAATGAATCAAAATCAATGTTGCTATGAATTATTGACTGATTTTAGGACAAAAAGGACATAAATACAAATAAAAAAACATGAAAAATATGAAAATTATTTAAAAAAAATACATACTAATTATATACTAATACTAATTATTATATTGATTGTTATTATGAATATACTAAACTAATTACTTCATATTTTATCTGAAGCTGACATAGAGATTTAAGTGTAAAAAAATAAAAAAGCAAAAAAATAAAAAAGCATGACCTTTTTGAGTGGGGCACTTTTGGATCCCCAATAATTTTATTGGAATTAAAAATTCAATGTTGCTATTAAATATTGACCTATTTAGGGATCCAATTACTTCACATCAAATATTCCACTTTGAAAATGTTTTTGGGAAAAATACTGTATATTTTTTATTTTTGCCCCAAAAAAATAGGATTTTGACAAAAAGCTCATAAAATGTAAAAAAAATAATAAAAATAA
>NC_084742.1:71322013-71329513 GCF_033978785.1 Entelurus aequoreus
CAGAACTAGCTATTTATTGATTAGCAATTGCCGAATCATGTAACATTAGCTTAATGCTAAAAAGCCAGGTTACTATCACATTCTGTAACAGACAAATAATTTCATGTAGGCTAACGTTGCCTACCTGCTACCTCTGTCTTTTTCTCGTTTCTCCTCCTCTTCTTTTCTATTTTTTCTTCCCTGGGCACCTGACAGTTTTGGCCGTTTTGACATCTTGTGTTGATTTTTTGATGCGGTGACGTCCATAAACAGTCATGATACGGGAAGGGAGGGGGTGGGGGCGTAATGTTGTAGCAAATAATATTTCTATTAAATAGGCTTTACTTTGCATTTTAATTAACGTGGGATTATTTTTTGTATTTAGAAATAATAGTACCAACTTTTTTTTTCTTTTTTTTCTCCAACATTTGTGGCACTAGCGTGGCGCCCCCTGATGGACGGCGCCCTTAGCATTTGCCTATACGGCCTATGCCACGGGCCGGCCCTGCCCCCCGCACACAGTGGAGTTTTACAAGCCTTCTTCTTGGTAGGTTTCAAAGACCGCTTTTGCTTCTCACCGGGCACTCAAAGTTTTTGTGATAACTTAGAAACAATTATTCTAACAGTAAGTGGCTAAGTAGCTATATTAGCCTACTATCAAAATGACTGTGTGTCGCAAGCTGACGCAAATCTTCGTTGACAGAAACGTTGAAATGTAATATTTATTCTACACATTTTAACAACATTGGAAAACATTAGTACAACTTCTCAGAGGGTGAGGTACTGTAACTCCTGGAAATGACTGTCTTAGAACGGCCAAAGGTGTAGATGTGTGTGTCCAAGTTAAAGGAAAGGACAGGCTGTCTTCTTCTAATGGATTTATTACAATCTTTGCAAGATGGGTAACGTTTGCTGTGGTCTGGAACAACATGGCACACAAACAACTATCAGAATATGAGACATGGAAAAATAAAGTAAATACACAGAGGACATGAGTAAAGGAAATTAAATATACCTACGAACGAGGCACAATGATGCAATATGTACATACAGCTAGTCCAAATAGCATGTTAGCATCGATTAGCTTGCAGTCATGCAGTGACCAAATATGCCTGGTTAGCACTCCGCACAAGTCGATGACATCAACAAGGCTCACCTTTGTGCATTCACGCACAGCATAAAAATGTTTGGTGGACAAAATGCGACAAAAGGAGGAGTGGCATGAAACCCGTCTTTCCGTGGCAGCGTCGGAGAAAGTTGTACATGCGTAAAAACGGCTGAGTCACGGTCCACACGACGGTGAGTTCAAGGGCCGCTGAAATGAGTGGGACAAAAACGGCGCTCGTCAAATACTCTTGTCAGTGAAGCATAGACACAAACATATTGTGTCGTGTTTGTCCTACAGAAATCATATTACAACACAACATTTATTTTTCACCCCATTTTTTTTTTCCCATTTCCATACATTCTTGAAAAAGCTCCATGGAGCCAACAGGGCGCCGCTAAAGAGCCTCTCAGGGAATAAAAGTCACTGGTCAATCCCAAGTTCTTTCAGATGACATATATGTTGAGTAAGAAGGACCATCAAGACAGAATAGGAATATTATCAAGTTTTACTAAAGCTTTAGAAGACCACCCTTACAATGCGGTCATACCAGCATCTAGAAGCGGTCTGAAAATCCAACGGGAAGAGACAACTTATTGGATAGGAAAACAGCCCCCACCCTGCCCAGAAAGGAATACCAGCCTCATTGTTCTAATACTGATCAGGTAAAAAGGGAGTACACCATACTCCCACATTTCAACGCCTTCGAGGTAAGGCACAGAGTTTACTTGCGGGCATAAGATACGAGCATAAAGAGTACACACGGGACAATATTACCGCGGGTTGCTGACATCCGGAATAGCCATTAGAGACGTAATATTTGTGCCAATATTACAGCGGGCATCATGTCAGTATGGCACTTGTGGAGAATGCATATATTTTTAAGGGTTCTTTCTTTATTCATAGTCATGTTTAAAGCAGCTAATATTTTCCCGTGTGTACTCTTTATGCTTGTATCTTATGTCCGCAAGTAAACTCTGTGCCTTACTTCGAAGGCGTTGAAATGTGGGAGTATGGTGTACTCCCTTTTTACCTTATCAGTATCAGTATACGCTGTATTCCTTTGTGGGCAGGGTGGGGGATGTTTTCGTATTCAATAAGTTGTCTCTTCCCGTTTGATTTTCAGACCGCTTCTAGATGCTGGTACAATGTGGTCTCCTAAAGCTTTAGTAAAACTTGATAATATTGCTATTCTGTCTTGATGGTCCTTCTTACTCAACATATATGTCATCTGAAAGAACTTGGGATCGACCAGTGACTTTTATTCCCTGAGAGGAAGACTGGTCAGACGCAACACACTATATCAATCAATCAATCAATCAATCATCCATCCCATCCATTTTCTACCGCTTGTCCCTTTCGGGGTGGCGGGGGGTGCTGGAGCCTATCAATGTTTATTCATATAGCCCTAAATCACGAGTGTCTCAAAGGGCTGCACAAGCCACAGCGACATCCTCGGCTCAGATCCCACATGAGGGCAAGGAAAAACTCGACCCAATGGGACAATGAGAAACCTTGGAGGGGACCGCAGATGTGGGGTCCCCCCTCCACCCCGGGCCACCGGTGCAATGGACGTCGAGTGGATCTAGCATAATATTGTGAGAGTCCAGTCCATAGTGGATCTAACATAGTAGTGAGAGTCTAGTCCATAGTGGATCTAACATAATAGTGAGAGTCCAGTCCATAGTGGATCCAACATAATAGTGAGAGTGCAGTCCATAGTGGATCTAACATAATAGTGAGAGTCCAGTCCATAGTGGATCTAACATAATAGTGTGAAAGTCCAGTCCATAGTGGATCTAACATAATAGTGAGAGTCCAGTCCATAGTGGATCTAACATAATAGTGTGAGAGTCCAGTCCATAGTGGATCTAACATAAAAGTGAGAGTCCAGTCCATAGTGGATCTAACATAATAGTGTGAAAGTCCAGTCCATAGTGGATCTAACATAATAGTGAGAGTCCAGTCCATAGTGGATCTAACATAAAAGTGAGAGTCCAGTCCATAGTGGATCTAACATAATAGTGAGAGTCCAGTCCATAGTGGATCTAACATAATAGTGAGAGTCATAGTGGATCTAACATAATAGTGAGAGTCCAGTCCATAGTAGATCTAACATAATAGTGAGAGTCCAGTCCATAGTGGATCTAACATAATAGTGAGAGTTCAGTCCATAGTGTATCTAAATTAATAGTGTGAAAGTCCAGTCCATAGTGGATCCAACATAATAGTGAGAGTCCAGTTCGTAGTGGATCTAACATAATAGTGAGAGTCCAGTCCATAGTGGATCTAACATAATAGTGTGAGAGTCCAGTCCACAGTGGATCTAACATAATTGTGTGAGAGTCCAGTCCACAGTGGATCTAACATAATAGTGTGAGATTCCAGTCCACAGTGGATCTAACATAATTGTGTGAGAGTCCAGTCCATAGTAGATCTAACATAAAAGTGAGAGTCCAGTTCATAGTGGATCTAACATAATAGTGAGAGTCCAGTCCATAGTGGATCTAACATAATAGTGTGAGAGACAAGTCCACAGTGGATCTAACATAATATTGTGAGAGTCCAGTCCACAGTGGATCTAACATAATAGTGAGATTCCAGTCCACAGTGGATCTAACATAATAGTGAGAGTCCAGTCCACAGTGGATCTAACATAATAGTGTGAGAGTCCAGTCCATAGTGGATCTAACATAATAGTGTGAGAGACAAGTCCATAGTGGATCTAACATAATATTGTGAGAGTCCAGTCCACAGTGGATCTAACATAATAGTGAGATTCCAGTCCACAGTGGATCTAACATAATAGTGAGAGTCCAGTCCACAGTGGATCTAACATAATAGTGTGAGAGTCCAGTCCATAGTGGATCTAACAAAGTAGTGAGAGTCCAGTCCATAGTGGATCTAACAAAGTAGTGAGAGTCCAGTCCATAGTGGATCTAACAAAGTAGTGAGAGTCCAGTCCATAGTGGATCTAACAAAGTAGTGAGAGTCCAGTCCATAGTGGATCCAACATAATATTGTGAAAGTTCAGTCCATAGTGGATCTAACATAATAGTGAGAGTCCAGTCCATAGTGGGGCCAGCAGGAGACCATCCCGAGCGTAGACAGGTCAGCAGCGCAGAGACGTCCCCAACCGATGCACAGGCGAGCGGTTCACCCCAAAGTCGGGACCCGGGGTGGACCGCTCTTTTTTTAATGCACTAGTCCTCATGGGAAATCTGGTCTTCTTCTGGAAAAAAAAAACACTACCGCTTTGCGCCACCAAAATCCACCAAAACTGAAAGTTCTTAATCGGGGCTTTGAGAGTCTCCAGGCATTAAACGTTGATCAATCCCAGGAAAGGAGACCCTTTAAATTGAGACAGCACAGGTCGGAATGCCCCCCCGGCCACACGAATAATGGAAGCCACTGTAATGTTCCCACTCCTCAGGCGGTGATGTCGAAAGGAATGCGTGTCAAGGCTGCAGAAGAGGGTTCACCAAGAGCCTCCTCGTAGGGAAATGGCTGACTCACGCAGCTCCTGCCAGTTGTTAGGCGTGCTACGAGGGACAGGAGCCAGATGCACATCGCATTTCGCGGCCGGTTGATGCATTTAACGGGAAGCGAGCGGCCAGGTAGGAAAAGTATTATTTCCAAGTTGAAGTAAAACCCACACAGACCCTCACGGCAAACTAAACAACTGCACTAAAGTGGTCTGCGGTATTTAATGTCATGATGGCCGACTCCTGGCATGAATGCTCGTTTAGGGCCGTGTCTTTAACGATCTGACCACATTCATTTTCAAAAACTAGTGACTTTTGGTTTAATTTAAATTTGGAAAATCAAAATACTGTAATTTCCAGACTATAAGGCGCACTTAAAATCATTTTTTTTACTCAAAACTCGACAGTGTGCCTTATAACCCGATGCGCCTAATGTATGGCATGATTCTGGTTTTGCTTACCAACCTGGAAAATATTTTATTTGTTACGTGGTGAAATGATAAGTGTGACCAGTAGATGGCAGTCACACATTAGAGATACATGTAGACTGCAATATGATGGCAGACACACATAAGAGATACATGTAGACTGCAATATGATGGCAGTCACACATAAGAGATATGTGTAGACTGCAATATGATGGACGTCACACATAAGATATACGTGTAGACTGCAATATGATGGCAGTCACACATAAGAGCTATGTATAGACTGCAATATGATGGCAGTCACACATAAGAAATACGTGTAGACTGCAATATGATGGCAGTCCCACATAAGATTTACGTGTAGACTGCAATATGATGGCAGTCACACATAAGAGATATATGTAGACTGCAATATGATGGCAGTCACACATAAGATATATGTGTAGACTGCAATATGATGGCAGTCACACATAAGAGCTATGTATAGACTGCAATATGATGGCAGTCACACATAGGAGATACGTGTAGACTGCAATATGATGGCAGTCACACATAAGAGACACGTGTAGACTGCAATATGATGGCAGTCACACATAAGAGATACGTGTAGACTGCAATATGATGGCAGTCACACATAAGAGATATGTGTAGACTGCAATATGATGGCAGTCACACATAAGAGATATGTGTAACCTGCAATATGATGGCAGTCACACATAAGAGATATGTGCAGACTGCAATATGATGGCAGTCACACATAAGAGATACGTGTAGACTGCAATATGATGGCAGTCACACATAAGAGATACGTGTAGACTGCAATATGATGGCAGTCACACATAAGAGATATGTGTAGACTGCAATATGATGGCAGTCACACATAAGAGATATGTGCAGACTACAATATGATGGCAGTCACACATAAGAGATACGTGTAGACTGCAATATGATGGCAGTCACACATAAGAGATATGTGTAGACTGCAATATGATGGCAGTCACACATAAGAGATATGTGTAACCTACAATATGACTCAAGAAAACAACACCAAAATGTTATATGTTCCATAAAAAAAAAATAAAAGAACTTTACACACGGCGCTCAAAAATCTATCAAAATGTTTTATTACGACTTTGGTAAGCTATGAAGCCGCACCGCTTGATGGATTGTACTGTGCTTCAACATAGGAGTATTATTATGGTGTGTGTACAAGGTAAGACATATTATCTGGCGTTTTGTTTCACAATATTATGCAAAAGTCCCCACATCTGCGGTCCCCTCCAGGGTTTCTCCAAGGTTTCTCATTGTCATCCCATCGGGTTGAGTTTTTTCTTGCCCTGATGTGGGATCTGAGCCGAGGATGTCGTTGTGGCTTGTGCAGCCCTTTGAGACACTCATGATTTAGCAGGGCCGGCCCGTGGCATAGGCCGTATAGGCAAATGCTAAGGGCGCCATCCATCAGGGGGCGCCACGCCAGTGCCACGAATGTTGGAGAAAAAAAAAAAAAAAAAAAGTTGGTACTATTATTTCTAAATACAAAAAATAATCCCACGTTAATTAAAATGCAAAGTAAAGCCTATTTAATAGAAATATTATGTCTTACAACATTACGCCCCCCCCCCCCCCCCCCCCCCGCACGGTGCGCCCCCTCCCTTCAACACAAGATGTCAAAACGGCCAAAACTGTCAGGTGCCCAGGGAAGAAAAAATAGAAAAGAAGAGGAGGAGAAACGAGAAAAAGACAGAGGTAGCAGGTAGGTAACGTTAGCCTACATGAAATTATTTGTCTGTTACAGAATGTGACAGTAACCTGGCTTTTTTAGCATTAAGCTAATGTTACATGATTAAGCAATTGCTAATCAATAAATAGCTAGTTCTGTTTTAACGTCGGGTTAATATTGTGGAGGGGGCTAAATTGTTATGGAAAATAATAATGTAACGTTAGGTAATTACAGTACTCCCACCTTACATTCCTCAGGGACATTTGTATTAGATCTTTTAAGCAGGTGTTTTTTGTTCACATTGTTATTGCCTTCTGGTTAGCTAATGTTTGCCCTGCAGGCAATAGCCACTTTTCCACCCCTTTATATATTAGGTATAGTTGTAAGCCTAGTTGTTAAAGTGCACATCATTAATGTTAATCAAGCAATATCACATGAGAGGGAATGCTGTTTTTTAATTTGAGCCCTGCTGTGATTCGGTTAAAGATAATCATAACATAACATTCTCATATAATATGTTGATTTGCTTTCTTTAAGTAAAAAAAAAAGGTCAAAGACAAAGCTATTCGTTTTTTTTTTGTGAGTATATACACTTCACTGCCGATG
Organism: Entelurus aequoreus; assembly: GCF_033978785.1. Lineage (NCBI taxonomy): Eukaryota > Metazoa > Chordata > Actinopteri > Syngnathiformes > Syngnathidae > Entelurus > Entelurus aequoreus. Next base: position 71,329,337 of record NC_084742.1, read on the forward strand.
TGGGGGGGCGCCACCTAAAATCTTGCCTAGGGCGCCAGGTTGGTTAGGGCCAGGCCTGGATTTAGGGCTGTATAAGTAAACATTGATTGTTTGATTATTCAAGGACTAAATTGCAATAATAAACACATGTTTAATGCACCCTCAGGTAGTTTTTTGTTAAAGTAAAGCAAATAATGC
>NC_084742.1:71332013-71344513 GCF_033978785.1 Entelurus aequoreus
AACCCTAGATATAGAATATATTTCACCAAACCCTAGATAAAGATTATATTTCACCAAACCTTAGATATATAGAATGTCTTTCACCAAACCATAAATATAGAATATCTTTGACCAAACCCTGGATATAGAAGATCTTTGACCAAAGCCTAGATATAGAATATCTTTCACCAAACCCTAGATATAGAATGTCTTTCACCAAACCCCGGATATATAATATCTTTCACCAAACCCTAGCTATAGAATATATTTCACCAAACCCTAGATAAAGATTATATTTCACCAAACCTTAGATATATAGAATGTCTTTCACCAAACCATAAATATAGAATATCTTTCACCAAACCCTGGATATAGAAGATCTTTCACCAAACCCTAGATATAGAATATCTTTCACCAAACCTTAGATATATAGAATGTCTTTCACCAAACCATAAATATAGAATATCTTTGACCAAACCCTGGATATAGAAGATCTTTGACCAAACTCTAGATAAAGAATATCTTTCACCAAACCCTAGATAAAGATTATATTTCACCAAACCTTAGATATATAGAATGTCTTTCACCAAACCATAAATATAGAATATCTTTGACCAAACCCTAGATATAGAATATCTTTCACCAAACCCTAGATATAGAATGTCCTCTCCAAGGTTTCTCATAGTCATTCTCATTGTCATCCCACTGGGTTGTGAGTTTTTCCTTGCCTTTATGTGGATTCTGAACCGAGGATGTCGTTGTGGCTTGTGCAGCCCTTTGAGACGCTTGTGATTTAGGGCTATATAAATAAAGATTGATTGATTGATTGATAATGACAATCAACTGATAGTCACGGTGAGGAGTGGGGGGGTGCAAGCAGAATCACACACAACAACAATGAAAGCTGAAGTCCGACTTGACTTTTCTGTTGTCCTTCCAAACTGCAACCACCGAGCACTTTTGGACAAGTTTGCAGAGTCGCCAATAGCACGGAACAACCTGGCGCCGCAGTCCGGGATTAACTCTCCCCGTGCAACGCCGATCAATCAATGAATCAATCCTTTTCAAAAAGCAAGGTGGCTTTCATCCAAAGACCTGGCGTCTTTTTAATGAGGAACCTGTCTCTGGAGGTCTGGGAAACTTAAAAGCACTTTCAAAGTTCTACTCCATGTCTTCACGCATACCTGAATACTTGTGAAAAGCATCCATCAGTGAAATCCATCCGGTTCACCGCACTTCTCTTCCCCCTGATTGACTCCGGGATATGTTTGTACAAATTGCCGCAGTCTGACAAGAATAGTACGCTTGGCGACACGTTTATTACAAATGATTCTTACAGAACATTCCGTGGCTGCGGTTAGCGGCAGAGGGTCTTCTGTGAAAATGGCTATGGGTGCTTTCATATAAAGAACCGTTGATAGTGTTTTAGAAGTAGCTCCTGTCTTATAGCTGGGGGTGTATCGGTACATCATGGCGACGGTCCGGTATGAACTTTGGTCTGAAGATCATGGTGTGGTTTGTTCCTAGATATAAAGATCTTTGACTACCACAAATATTTTTGCAGGAGCTCCTGTCATGTACAGTAGCTAGGGGTGTATCGGTGCATCATCATTATGGTTTGGTACGAACCGTGGTTGCCCCGAAATATAGAATCACTTGGAAGCTTTCAACCAAACCCCAGATAGAGAAGATCTTTGACCAAACCCTAGGTATAGAAGATATTTGACCAAACTTTACCTAAAGAAGATCTTTGACCAAACCCTATATATAGAAGATCTTTGATCAAACCCTATATATAGAAGATCTTTGATCAAACCCTAGCTATTGAAGAACTTTGAGCAAACCCTAGATATAGAATATATTTGACCAAACCCTAGCTATAGAATATATTTGACCAAACCCTAGCTATAGACGATATTTGACCAAACACTATCTATAGAAGATCTCTGACCAAACCCTAGCTATAGAATGTATTTGACCAAACCCTAGCTATAGACGATATTTGACCAAACACTAGCTATAGAAGATCTTTGACCAAACCCTAGATATAGAATGTCTTTCACCAAACCCTGGATATGGCATATCTTTCAGCAAACCCTAGCTATAGAAGATCTTTGACCAAACTCTAGACAAAGAATATCTTTCACCAAACCCTAGATATAGAATGTCTTTCACCAAACCCTGGATATATAATATATTTCACCAAACCCTAGCTATAGAAGATCTTTAATCAAACCCTAGCTATAGAAGATATTTGACCAAACCCTAGATACAGAATATAATTGACCAAACTTTACATGTAGAAGATCTGTGACCAAACCCTACATGTAGAAGATATTTGACCAAACCCTACATGTAGAAGATATTTGACCAAACCCAAGGTATAGAATATATGTGACCAAACCCTAGATATAGAAGATCTTTGACCAAACCCTAGATATAAGATCTTTGACCAAACCCTAGCTATAAAATATTTTTAAGCAAACCCTAGCTATAGAAGATGTTTGACCAAACCCTAGATATAGAAGATCTTTGACCAAACCCTAGATATTGAAGATCTTTGACCAAACCCTAGGTATAGAAGATATTTGACCAAACCCTAGCTATAGAAGATGTTTGACCAAACCCTAGATATAGAAGATCTTTGACCAAACCCTAGATATAGAAGATATTTGACCAAACCCTAGATATAGAATATCTTTGACCAAACCCTAGCTATAGAAGATCTTTAATCAAACCTTATCTATAGAAGATATTTGACCAAACCTTAGGTATAGAATATCTTTGACCAAACCCTAGCTTTAGAAGATATTTGACCAAACCCTACATGTAGAAGATCTGTGACCAAACCCTAGATACAGAAGACATTTGACCAAACCCTACATGCAGATGATATTTGACCAAACCCTACATGTAGAAGATATTTGACCAAACCCGAGGTATAGAAGATATTTGACCAAACCCTAGCTATAGAATATATGTGACCAAACCCTAGATATAGAAGATCTTTGACCAAACCCTAGCTCTTGAAGATCTTTGAGCAAACCCTAGATATACAAGATCTTTGAATAGTGTTATTGCTGTAAGTTCTTAAAAACATATGTCCCGGTACATATAAGAAAGTATATGTGTATGTACTTGGATTATTCGATTAATGATCCCTGATATAGAGGTTTCTTGGCTACTGTTTTGCAGTAGGCCTCTTGAAAACGGCGTGTGTCATTAAGGACGGTTCTGTACAAACTTTGGTTTTAAGGTCACATGTATATATATAAATATATATATATATATATATATATATATATATATATATATATATATATATATATATATATATATATATATATATATATATATATATATATATATATATACATATATATATATATATATATATATATATATACATATATATATATATATATATATATATATATATATATATATATATATATATATATATATATATATATATATATATATATATATATATATATATATATATATATATATATATATATATATATATATATATATATATATATATATACACATGCATACATATACACATATAAATATACACATACATATACATGTACATATATATACAGACAAAAACATACATATGGACATATACACATATTCATACATATATACACATATAATATATATATAAAAATATATACATATATATATATATATATATATATATATATATATATATATATATATATATATATATATATATATATATATATATATATATATATATATATATATATATATATATATACATACATACATATATACACATTTATATATATACACACATATACATATATACACATACATATTTATACAGACAAAAACATACATATGTACATATACACATATTCATACATATATACACATATACATAGATATATACATATATATATATATATATCTACACAAAAACATGCACAGTATACATACATATACATATATATACAAATTATGTCAAACCTTTTTGTTATGAGTTAATACCACACAAGTTTCACATTTGATGTTGAAATTGCTGATATTAAAGAACGTTCAAACAATTTTCCAATGTTTTTCATTACCACCTGTATATATAATTATGTCTTTGCAGCAAGCCCTTAAAAACCATGTTTCTTGTCCTGTGGTTTTGTGGCCTTCGGTTCGCGGCACAAGTAACTGGCAATTTTCTTTCTTTTCGAGAGAAAAGAAAGAATTTAAAGTTGTTTTTCTCCCCATTGAGTCACTTTGTCCGTCCTTGACAACGTTGCACAACCACGAGTCATTACTCTTCCATTTCCCACCGATTAGACCGCTGTACTTTGAGTTAATAGAAAAGAGAAGAAAATAAAGAAAACCCGCCATCTTTATGAAGTCGCCCCCCCCCTTGTTTAAACACATGCATACATCGACTTTCTGCCGTTCGCCCATACAAAAAAAAACGTCGCACTTTAAGTTTTGCTTCTCCAATTTAATGATGGAGAGAGTGAAGGCGTGATGGATGAGCGTTGGAAGCAGCTCGGACGTTCCAGGATGAGCACAGTCTGTTCTGCTTTATGCCGTTGCCAAAAAGGACGTCGGTGGCTCCTTCAGGCGCGTGCCATCCTCACCCCGGCTGAATCCCACAAACAGGTGGGCCTCGGGTACCGTCGGGTCCACTCGGAGCGGAGATTAATTGGAATCAATTGATGGCTGCAATTACCGTTGGCATATCTGCATTAATGTTCAAACTTGGCAAAAACGGCTAAAATACTCCCAAATATTTATTCCAAATAAAAACAAAGTGCAGAATTGACCTGTTGTTCCAAGCGTGTCATTGGTGAAACTTCTGTGTCCTCGCTGACCTGCTTTTTTTACCCCAACACCCAATCGTCCGGAGGGCAATCAACGCCTTGATGAAGTGGAGGCCATTGTGAACAACAAAGGGCTTACTCCATCTTGGTTCTATCTGGCTGACATCTTTACTCCCCGAAGGTGTTCCAGGCTCTCTGCCAGTTCCAAAGTCGTTCTGTTCGACGCTTGCAGACTTGGAGAAACATGAGGTTCCAAGCCAGAACTTCTCATGGAACTGTCTGAAGAATAAATACATAAACATGGACCAAACCCGGGAATGACATCAAAACGTCTCTTTGACAAGGGCTTTTGGTCCTCAATATACAAACCCCGTTTCCATATGAGTTGGGAAATGGTGTTAGATGTAAATATAAACGGAATACAATGATTTGCAAATCCTTTTCAAGCCATATTCAGTTGAATATGCTACAAAGACAACATATTTCATGTTCAAACTGATAAACATGTTTTTTTGTGCAAATAATCATTAACTTTAGAATTTGATGGCAGCAACACGTGACAAAGAAGTTGGGAAAGGTGGTAATAAATACTGATAAAGTTGAGGAATGCTCATCAAACACTTATTTGGAACATCCCACAGGTGAACAGGCTAATTGGGAACAGGTGGGTGCCATGATTGGGTATAAAAGTAGATTCCATGAAATGCTCAGTCATTCACAAACAAGGATGGGGCGAGGGTCACCACTTTGTCAACAAATGCCTGAGCAAATTGTTGAACGGTTTAAGAAAAACATTTCTCAACCAGCTATTGCAAGGAATTTAGGGATTTCACCATCTACGCTCCGTAATATCATCAAAGGGTTCAGAGAATGTGGAGAAATCACTGCAGGTAAGCAGCTAAGCCCGTGACCTTCCATCCCTCAGGCTGCACTGCATCAACAAGCGACATCAGTGTGTAAAGGATATCACCACATAGGCTCAGGAACACTTCAGAAACCCACTGTCAGTAACTACAGTTGGTCGCTACATCTGTAAGTGCAAGTTAAAACTCTCCTATGCAAGGCAAAAACCGTTTATCAACAACACCCAGAAATGCCGTCGGCTTCGCTGGGCCTGAGCTCATCTAAGATGGACTGATGCAAAGTGGAAAAGTGTTCTGTGGTCTGACGAGTCCACATTTATAATTGTTTTTGGAAACTGTGGACGTCGTGTCCTCCGGACCTAAGAGGAAAAGAACCATCCGGATTGTTATAGGCGCAAAGTGTAAAAGGCAGCATGTGTGATGGTATGGGGGTGTATTAGTGCCCAAGACATGGGTAACTTACACATCTGTGAAGGCGCCATTAATGCTGAAAGGTACATACAGCTTTTGGAGCAACATATGTTGCCATCCAAGCAACGCAGCGAAACCGGCGGCGTTTCTGGGTGTTGTTGATAAATGGCGTCCGCTTTGCATAGTAGAGTTTTTAACGTGCACTTACAGATGTAGCGACTAACTGTAGTTACTGACAGTGGTTTTCTGAAGTGTTCCTGAGCCCACGTGGTGATATCCTTTACACACTGATGTCGCTTTTTGATGCAGTACAGCCTGAGGGATGGAAGGTCCGTAATATCATCACGTGCAGTGATTTCTCCAGATTCTCCGAACCTTTTGATGATATTACGGAGAGTAGATGGTGAAATCCCTCAATTCCTTGCAATAGCTGCTTGAGAAATGTTGTTCTTAAGCTGTTGGACAATTTGCTCACGCATTTGTTCACAAAGTGGTGACCCTCGTCCTGATCCTTGTTTGTGAATGACTTCTTCAGCCTAGGAACCTTATAAAAAAATGAAATAAAATTGTCTGAGATATAATACAAATTTTTAGTAGTTTTTTATGTGTATTTTTCAAATCTAGATATAAAAAAAAAGAGAATGCAGCATGTTGTCATGTGTTTAGCTTTCATTTTAATGAATTGTTTTTGGTGATATCCTTTACACACTGATGTCGCTTTTTGATGCAGTACCGCCTGAGGGATGGAAGGTCCGTAATATCATCACGTGCAGTGATATCTCCAGATTCTCTGAACCTTTTGATGATATTGCGGACCGTGGATGGTAAAATTCCTAATTTCCTTGCAATAGATGGTTGCTGTTGGACAATTTTCTCACTCATTTGTTCACAAAGTGGTGACCCTCGCCCCACCCTTGTTTGTGAACGACGGAGCATTTTCATGGAAGCTGCTTTTATACCCAATCATGGCACCCACCTGTTCCCAATTAGCCTGTTCACCTGTGGGATGTTCCAAATAAGTGTTTGATGAGCATTCCTCAACTTTCTCAGTCTTTTGTGCCACTTGTGCCAGCTTCTTTGAAACATGTCGCAGGCAGCCAATTCCAAATGAGCTAATATTTGCAAAAAATAACAAAGTTTACCAGTTGGAGCGTTAAAGGCCTACTGAAAGCCACTACTAGCGACCACGCAGTCTGATAGTTTATATATCAATGATGAAATCTTAACATTGCAACACATGCCAATACGGCCGGGTTAACTTATAAAGTGACATTTTAAATTTCCCGCCAAACTTCCGGTTGAAAAAGCCTTTGGAGGATGACGTATGCGCGTGACATAGCCCGGGGAACAGAGGTATGCCTTCCCCATTGAATACAATACAAAAAAGCTCTGTTTTCATTTCATAATTCCACAGTATTCTGGACATCTATGTTGGTGAATCTTTTGCAATTTGTTTAATGAACAATGACGACTGCAAAGAAGAACGTTGTAGGTGGGATCGGTGTATTAGCGGCTGGCTGCAGCAACACAACAAGGACTACTTACTTGGATAGCAGATGCCTAGCCGATGCTAGCCGCGGCCACCGCACGGATGATCGTGGTGAAGTCCTTCGTCGCGCCGTCGATCCCTGGAACGCAGGTGAGCACGGGTGTTGATGAGCAGAGCAGATGAGGGCTGGCTGGCGTAGGTGGAGCGCTAATGTTTTTAGCATAGCTCTGTGAGGTCCGGTTGCTAAGTTGCTAAGTTAGCCTTAGCGTCGTTAGCAACAGAATTGTTAAGCTTTGCCAGGCTGAGATCTATTAACCGTGGTGAAGTTGGGAGAGTGGCCGTGCTAGAAATCTGAGGGTTGTTGGTTCAATCCCCACCTTCTACCATCCTAGTCACGTCCGTTGTGTCCTTGAGCAAGACACTTCACCCTTGCTCCTGATGGGCCCGGTTAGCGCCGTGCATGGCAGCTCCCGCCATCAGTGTGTGAATGTGTGTGTGGGAATGGGTGAATGTGGAAAATAGTGTCAAAGCGCTTTGAGTTCCTTAAAAAGGTAGAAAAGCGCTATACAAGTACGACCCATGTCCATGGTTCAATAGTATTGTTGATCTTCTGTCTATCCTTCCAGTCAGGGATTCATTTATTTTGTTTCTATCTGCATTTGAGACAGATGCTATCACGTTAGCTCATGCTAAAGAGCTTCGTCAATGTATTGTCGTGGGGATAAAAGTCACTTTAAATGTCCATTTCGCGTTCTCGACTCTCATTTTCAAGAGGATATAGTATCCCAGGTGGTTTAAAATACAAATCCGTGATCCACAATAGAAAGAGGAGAAAGTGTGGAATCCAATGAGCCAGCTTGTACCTAAGTTACGGTCAGAGCGAAAAAAAATATGTATTTCACTGCATTCTAGTCCGTCACTCTAACGTTCCTCATCCACAAATCTTTCATCCTCGCTCAAATTAAGGGGGTAATCGTCGCTTTCTCAGTCCGAATCGCTCTAGCTGCGTTGAGAACAATAGGACAATATGAGGGAGTGAACAACTGACAAGGTCACGCTACTTCCGGTACAGGCAAGGCTTTTTTATCAGAGACCAAAAGTTGCGAACTTTATCGTCGTTGTTCTCTACTAAATCCTTTCAGCAAAAATATGGCAATATCGCAAAATGATCAAGTATGACACATAGAATGGATCTGCTATCCCCGTTTAAATTAAAAAAAATCATTTCAGTAGGCCTTTAAATATGTTGTCTTTGCAGTCTATTCAATTGCATATAAGTTGAAAAGGATTTGCAAATCATCGTATTCTGTTTTTATTTACCATTTACACAACTTGACAACTTCACTGGTTTTAGGGTTTGTAAATTGCTACATTCCAAATGGACTCTTTGCACAGATATTTGTGTTACAGACACTTTGTCACTAAAGCACAATATTTTGTCTTTATATTATTGAAACACATTTTTCAAAAATCCCACAAATAAAACATATTTTAGGGGCTGGGAACGGGGCGTCCCAGTGCTGCCGCAACAGGTGTGGTAGTACCAGTGCATAACTTGTAGAAGCCACGCAACGATGCTAATTCCAGGGACGCGGCAGCAGATGGTGCGTGAGTGACAAGGCATCATGTGTGAAATGGAGGAAGCGGCGTCCTCTGGGATGCACTCCTCCGTCACGCCGCCTGCGCCGCCTGTCACATCTCTCTGCCACGTTCCGCCACGTCGCGTGGTTCTCTTGTCCGCGTCCTTTCGCTGTCTCTCGAGAGCTTTTACGGTGCGGCGATGATGGGGTGAAATGAGCTGCTGATAATTCACACAACAAAGATTGTAAATGACAAAGGGATTGCTTACGAATGTCTGTTCTTTCTTTCCACGTCTCTTCTGGTTTATTCCAACACTTGAAGTGTTCTTTTATGTTGTCTTGCCTCGTGTGCCAAACACCTCTGGCAGAGCTTCGATTTATGCTTTTGTGTTTCTTTGTGTTTCTTGTCCCCCCAGCCCAGCCTCCCTGGAGGATAAAACACACAAACACACTTCTATGGACATTGTGGGGACTCCGAGCTGTCCAGTCATACATTATGTTGACTGGAAGGATCATTTATGATGGACTGTTTTTACATTAGCGGCCCAATTAATAGCCACAATGGTCGTGCCCCATTGTGGCGCCCCCTATAGGTTGGAGGGATGCGCCGATCGATCGGTATCGGCTGATTTTCGCGAAAAGTATGTGATCATCCACTGCCGACTGATACCTTCCAATACCGATCATGGCTGGTACATCACTGACTTGCTCTTCAGGGCGCAGCCTCCGGTCTTCAGGCCAGGGTCTTCTAAAGCAGTGGTCCCCAACCTTTTTGTAACTGCGGACCGGTCAATGCTTGACAATTTGTCTCTGGAGGTGGGAAGAAGCCGCAGTACCCGGAGGGAACCCACGCAGTCACGGGGAGGACATGAAAACTCCATTGTCTTGCTGAAATAAGCAGGGGCGTCCATGGTAACGTTGCTTGGATGGCAACATATGTTGCTCCAAAAGCTGTATGTACCTTTCAGCATTATTGGTGCCTTCACAGATGTGTAAGTTACCCATGTCTTGGGCACTAATACACCCCCGTACCATCACAGTTGCTGGCTTTTCAACTTTGCGTCTATAATAATCCGGATGGTTCATTTCCTCTTTGGTCCGGAGGACACGACGTCCACGGTTTCCAAAAACAATTTGAAATGTGGACTCGTCAGACCACCGAACATTTTTCCACTTTGTATCAGTCCATCTTAGATGAGCTCAGGCCCAGCGAAGCCGACGGCGTTTCTGGGTGTTGTTGATAAACGGTTTTCGCCTTGCATAGGAGAGTTTTAACTTGCACTTACAGATGTAGCGACCAACTGTAGTTACTGACAGTGGGTTTCTGAAGTGTTCCTGAGCCCATGTGGTGATATCCTTTACACACCGATGTCGTCAACGTCTTCAACAGCCCCACGTTCAAATCCCGGGTGACTTTAATGGTAAAAAAAAAAGCTCTTAAAGGCCTACTGAAAGCCACTACTAGCGACCACGCAGTCTGATAGTTTATATATCAATGATGAAATCTTAACATTGCAACACATGCCAATACGGCCGGGTTAACTTATAAAGTGACATTTAAAACTTCCCGGGAAATATCCGGCTGAAACATCGCGGTATGATGACGTATGCGCGTGACGAAGTCCGAGTAACGGAAGTTATGGTACCTCGTAGAATCCTATACAAAAAGCTCTGTTTTCATTTCATAATTCCACAGTATTCTGGACATCTTTTGCAATTTTTTTAATGAACAATGAAGGCTGCAAAGAAGACAGTTGTAGGTGGGATCGGTGTATTAGCAGCGGACTACAGCAACACAACCAGGAGGACTTTGTTGGAGCGCTAGCCGCGCTAGCCGTGCTAGCCGCGCTAGCCGCGCTAGCCGCCGACCTCACCTTGACTTCCTACGTCTCCGGGCCGCCAAACGCATCGGGTGAAGTCCTTCGTCCTTCTGCCGATCGCTGGAACGCAGGTGAGCACGGGTGTTGATGAGCAAATGAGGGCTGGCTGGCGTAGGTGGAGAGCTAATGTTTTTAGCATAGCTCTGTGCAGTCCGGTTGCTAAGTTAGCTTCAATGGCGTCGTTAGCACAGCATTGTTAACCTTCGCCAGCCTGGGAAGCATTAACCGTGTATTTACATGTCCACGGTTTAATAGTATTGTTGATTTTCTATCTATCCTTCCAGTCAGGGTTTTATTTCTATTGTTTCTATATGCAGTTAAAGCACGATGCTATCACGTTAGCTTGTAGCTAAAGCATTTCGCCGATGTATTGTCGTGGAGATAAAAGGCACTGAATGTCCATTTCGCGTTCTCGACTCTTATTTTCAAGAGGATATAGTATCCCAGGTGGTTGAAAATACAAATCTGTGATCCACAATAGAAAAAGGAGAGTGTGTGGAATCCAATGAGCCAGCTTGTACCTAAGTTACGGTCAGAGCGAAAAAAGATACGTCCATCGCTGCCTCTCAAGTCCTTCACTGTAACGTTCCTCATCCACGAATCTTTCATCCTCGCTCAAATTAATGGGGTAATCATCACTTTCTCGGTCCGAATCTCTCTCGCTCCATTGTAAACAACGGGGAATTGTGAGGAATACTAGCTCCTGTGACGTCACGCTACTTCCGCTACAGGCAAGGCTTTTTTTTTATCAGCGAGCAAAAGTTGCGAACTTTATCGTCGATGTTCTCTACTAAATCCTTTCAGCAAAAATATGGCAATATTGCGAAATGATCAAGTATGACACATAGAATGGATCTGCTATTCCCGTTTAAATAAAAAAATAATAATTTCAGTAGGCCTTTAAGCAGCTGTTATTTACATGACAGCGCCCGCTCAGGTGACGCTCTAATTCATCGATATCGGCTCCCGTCAGCGGTAACGAGCGGCCGAGGGGGGCCCCGCTTCACTCTAATGTTTTACAAAGTGTCCGACTGGAGCACACCGGTAAGAAATATAGTGCATTAATGTCGCGGCGTGAGAAAGTTTTCTTCCACAACAAAGCGGCGGCGTTAAGACAAGGTCACATGACCATACAAACTGCTCAGTGTCACCTATCCCCAATCCTATTATTAAGTGACTAATTTTTTAATGGGGTCTCAATGTGTCTGTTGATGAGCTCCCAGCTGTTGGGGACTCATTAGCGCTCGATGTAATTGTTTTTTAGCCCGAACATGATTGAGCGCGGCCGCCGCAGTAATTGTTCTAATTCATTTGGCATTTCTGCACATTTTGCACAAGGAAGGCTTCATGCACTGCAGTGTCATTTTGCTTTTCTTCATCAGTGGACTTTGTAATGAATTTACCGTCAGCACGGTTGGTTCGGCGAAGTCACAGCCAAGACCGCCTGAGAGGTGAACGTCTCAAGTGGGAACGCGACACACGGACCT
>NC_084742.1:71349513-71357955 GCF_033978785.1 Entelurus aequoreus
GAAAGCAGCAAAGGTCACAGTTATTAAAATGATGAATGTGCTAAAAGGCTCTGTAAAAAATGATAATTCAGCCCTTTCAGAGAGTTCATTTTATATTAAAGTCACTGAATATGCACATTGGACTTTTGTATTGGTGTTATAATAGAAGTGTGTGTCCGAGTGGGAAAATCTCCCTCGTTATTTTGCTTCATTTTCCTTCCCCAGGCTTCGCTACATTTCTTGAAAAGAAGCATTTTGTTCTGTTACAGTTTTTTTCAGTCGCTAACAAGCGTTTTTCTAAACACTAGTCACATTTTCAAAACTCTAAACACAATTAGCACAACATGGGTCCTTTGTGGCCATACCATTCACACATTTCATGTTGTTTTCACACAATATGCAGTCAGTGAACACGTTTATATCATGCTTACATTTTCTTAACAGACAAGCTAGACCTGCAAACAAAATGTCCAGTGTTTTGGTAGAGTTAATGTGTGCAGAGAAAGATGTCTTCTATTTTGAAATGAAGAGTTAGTATATAGTTAACAAAATGTGCTTTTGAGAAGAAAATTATCTATTTGGCCAATTGTGTTTTGTAGGTGTAAGTCTGTGTTAAGAGTTTAGTCAAAGTATTTTAAGTATAGGTAAGCGCTTGTTAGCGATGGAAAAAAACTGTAACTATCCGGCAGTTTGATAATTTTATTTGTCTTTAGCCAGTGATGTCCAAAGTGCGGCCCGGGGGCCATTTGCGGCCTGCGGGTAATTTTTTAACGGCCCCACGGCCCATTCTAAAAATACGATAAAAAAAAACAAAAAAAAACATAAAAAGTAGTATAAAAGAGTAACAATAAAATGTTGCTATGTTGACTCTAATAACACAAAGCTGTCATGCAGGCTGTTTCTTTCTTTAAAACATAATAATGAATCAAAAACAATGTTATTATGAATTATTGACCTATTCAAGGCTCCAATTAGGTCACATTAAAGGCCTACTGAAATGATTTTTTTTATTTAAACGGCAATAGCAGATCCATTCTATGTGTCATACTTGATCATTTCGCGATATTGCCATATTTTTGCTGAAAGGATTTAGTAGAGAAAATCGACGATAAAGTTCGCAACTTTTGCTGGCTGATAAAAAAAAAGCCTTGCCTGTAGCGGAAGTAGCGTGACGTCACAGGAGCTAGTATTCCTCACAATTCCCCGTTGTTTACAATGGAGCGAGAGAGATTCGGACCGAGAAAGTGATGATTACCCCATTAATTTGAGTGAGGATGAAAGATTCGTGGATGAGGAACGTTACAGTGAAGGACTTGAGAGGCAGTGATGGACATATCTTTTTTCGCTCTGACCGTAACTTAGGTACAAGCTGGCTCATTGGATTCCACACTCTCTCCTTTTTCTATTGTGGATCACAGATTTGTATTTTAAACCACCTGGGATACTATATCCTCTTGAAAATGAGAGTCGAGAACGCGAAATGGACATTCAGTGCCTTTTATCTCCACGACAATACATCGGTGACACACTTAGCTACTGAGCTAACGTGCTAGCATCGTTCTCAAATGAAGATAAAAATAAATAAACCCCTGACTGGAAGGATAGACAGAAGAGCAACAATACTATTAAACCATGTACATGTAACTACACGGTTAAAAATTCTCAGCCTGGTAAGGCTTAACAATGCTGTTGCTAACGACGCTAAGGCTAATTTAGCAACTTAGCAACCGGACCTCACAGAACTATGATAAAACATTAGCGCTCCACCTACGCCAGCCAGCCCTCATCTTCCCATCAACAGCCGTGCTCACCTGCGTTCCAGCGATCGACGGCGCGACGAAGGACTTCATCCGTGGATTTGGCGGCAAGCATCAGCTAGGCGTCTTCTATCAGGGTAAGTAGTCCTTGTTGTGTTGCTGTAAGTATTGTACTTAGCCGCTAATACACCGATGGATCCCACCTACAACGTTCTTCTTTGCAGCCTCCATTGTTCATTAAACAAATTGCAAAAGATTCACCAACACAGATGTCCACAATACTGTGGAATTATGAAATGAAAACAGAGCTTTGTGTATTGTGTCCAATAGGGCCCAAACACTTCCGTGCATTTTATGACGTCACGCGCATAAATCATATCCAAAGGAGTTTTTCAACCGGAAGTGTGGCGGGAAATGTAAAATGTCACTTTATAAGTTAACCCGGCCGTATAGGCATGTGTTGCAATGTTAACATTTCATCATTGATATATAAACTATCAGACTGCGTGGTCGCTAGTAGTGGCTTTCAGTAGGCCTTTAAATATTCCACTTTGAGATATTTTTTGGGGGGAAAATGTTGCATATTTTGTGTTTGCCATATAAAAAACGATGTTTTTTGTTTTTTTTAAAGAAGGGCCTAAAATGAACAAACAAGGAACATAATAAACAACAATACAAGTTATAATTGACGGATAGATCTGAAGTTGATCTCGAGACTATTGTGTTAACAGTTTTTTTAAAAATTACGATTTATTTTTTAACACTTTACTGAGCAGGACCCTTTTGGATCCCCAATCATTTTAGTGGGACTTTTTTTTTTTTTTAAGTGTCATTGCTCAAAAAATAATAATACATTAAAATCAATGTTGTTATGAGTTATGTTATGAGCTCCAATTATTTAAAATTTTTATTGGGGGAAAATATTGCATATTTTGTGTTTTTTTCCATAAAAAACAGGGTTTTCTTTGACAAAAAGGGCATACAACTTAAATCTTAAAAAAAACAACAACAAAAACGTTATATTGACAAATATACCTAATGTTGATCTAGATATTTAAACTTTGAATAATAATAATAATAATAATAAATAATGACACATTTTTTATATTTTTTGAACCTAAACCCTATGGGGTCCCCGGGATCAAGCCTGAGTGGAGGCCTAAATGTATATTTTGTATACATATATTGTATTGGTTTTTAAAATAAAAAAATATCTAAATGCTTGCTTTGATTTTTCAGTGTGTGACCCTCAGTGGAAAAAGTTTGGACACCCCTGTCTTTAGCGATTACGCCAACCTAGCTTATTTGTTAACAACTCTTTGTTACGTCGTGGTTCGCGATATACCACGTGGATTACCGTATTTTCCGGACTATAAAATGCACTTATAGTCTTTTTTTTCACCTCAAAACTCGACAGTGCGCCTTACAGCCTTATATTCTGGTTTTTATTACTGACCTGGAAGCCATTTTATTTGGTACATGGTGTAATGATAAGTGTGACCAGCAGATGGCAGTCACACACAAGAGATACGTGTAGACTGCACTATGATGGCAATATGACTCAAGTAAACAACACCAAACATTGTAAATGCTCCCTTGAAAATATAGAACATTACACACGGTGCTCAAAAATCTATCCAAATGTTTAAGTAGGATTTTGGTAAGCTATGAAGCCACACCGCTTGATGGATCGTCGGCGCATTAAACAAAGAATTATTATTATGGTGTGTGTATAAGGTAAGACATTATCTGGCGTTTTGTTTGGCAATATTATGCAAAAGCAACTTTTCTTACCTTCTGGTACCTGCTGATCGGTATTTGGGATCTGCATAAGTCCTGAAAATTTCCGCGCGTCCGCCTCTGTAGTTTGTGTCGACACCATAGTCGATAAGCTTCTTCTTTTTCTCTATCTTCTTGTTATGGGACATTCATCCTCCGCTGTTGCCATTTCTAATATAAAGTAGTGTAAAGTTCTTACTTATATCTGTCAGTAAACTCGCCATGAAAGTGATAAAACATACCGGTGTAGTGAGTTGACATTATTCACCCAAGGAACTTTAGTTGTTAGAGAGTTCCGGTCGGACGGTTTTTCACGGGACACATTGTTGTTGCACTAGTGAGCCACGGATGAGGAGATGCTGCTCCGTTATTGATTGAAGTAAAGTGTGAATGTCATTAAAACAGTTAGCGCCATCTTTTGACACTTCTTCCACTCCCGTCCTTGCACGCTACACCGCTACAACAAAGATGACGGGGAGAAGACGCCGTCGAAGGTGAGCCACGTAAATAAGACGGCGCATCCTGAAGAGACTTGAAGATGATGTGTAGAACATCATCTATGCAACATTTTGACCAAAGAACTACCATCACATGTTATGTAGACCACAAGGAAGTCTTTTACATTTAGAAAAAAATCCTAATATGACTCCTCTAATGCGCCTTATAATCCGGAGCGCCTTTTGTAGGAAAATAGACCTGACTAGACCCGCTCATCCGCAGTGCGCCTTTTAACCTGGTGCGCCCTATGGTCCAGACCAGGGGTCACCAACCTTTTTGAAAGCAAGAGCTACTTCTTGGGTAGTGATTAATGCGAAGGGCTACCAGTTTGATACACACTTCAATAAATTGCCAGAAATAGCCAATTTGCTCAATTTACCTTTAACTCTATGTTATTATTAATAATTAATTATATTTACACTTAATTGAACAGTTTAAAAGAGGAGAAAACACGAAAAAAATGACAATTACATTTTGAAACATAGTTTATCTTCAATTTCGAATCTTTAAAATTATAAATTCAACCGAAAAAAGAAGACAAAAACTTAAAAATGTGTGGAACATCATTAGTAATTTTTCCTGTTTAAGATTAATTTTAGAATTTTGATGACATGTTTTAAATAGGTTAAAATCCAATCTACACTTTGTTAGAATATATAACAAATTGGACCAAGCTATATTTTTAACAAAGACAAATCATTATTTCTTCTAGATTTTCCAGAACAAAAATTTTAAAAGAAATTCAAAAGACTTTGAAATAAGATTTACATTTGATTCTACAGATTTTCTAGATTTACCAGAATATTTTTTTTAAATTTTAATCATAATAAGTTTGAAGAAATATTTCACAAATATTTTTCATCGAAAAAACAGAAGCTAAAATGAAGAATTAAATTAAAATGTATTTATTATTCTGTACAATAAAAAACAATTCATTTACTTGAACATTGATTTAAATTGTCAGGAAAGAAGAGGAAGGAATTTAAAAGGTAAAAAGGTATATGTGCTTAAAAATCCTAAAATCATTTTTAAGGTTGTATTTTTTCTCTAAATTTGTCTTTCTGAAAGTTATAAGAAGCAAAGTAAAAAAATTAATGAATTTATTTAAACAAGTGAAGACCAAGTCTTTAAAATATTTTCTTGGATTTTCAAATTCTATTTGAGTTTTGTCTCTCTTAGAATTAAAAATGTCGGGCAAAGCGAGACCAGCTTGCTAGTAAATAAATACAATTTAAAAAATAGAGGCAGCTCACTGGTAAGTGCTGCTATTTGAGCTATTTTTAGAACAGGCCAGCGGGCTACTCATCTGGTCCTTACGGGCTACCTGGTGCCCGCGGGCACCGCGTTGGTGACCCCTGGTCCAGACAATACGGTAATGTTTATTATTAACGCACACAAAAGTGCCAAACATTGATACCATGAAGTACCCGCATAAATGAGTGGCGTATCGGTTCTAATGTGAACACGTTATTGTTAGACCTCCTATTGTCTTGACGATTTGAAGAGATCATTACACCTTGTAAGAAAGCCGGCATCGTAATCCCAGACGGCATATTTACAGAAGCTAAACCTCCGATATTGTCACAGAAAGAGCACGGGATGATGAGCTTAGGCGGCCTCATTTAGCGACGACACTAACAAATCCGCAGCTTGTTTACAAGACGAGTGGCTTTGGTTGGCGTGTTGGCGCCAAGACGCCAACCAAAGTCTGCCATGACAACATCATGTCAATCAATCAATGTTTACTTAGATAGTCCTAAATCACGAGAGTCTCAAAGGGCTGCACAAGCCACGACGACATCATCGGCTCGGATCCCACATCAGGGCAAAGAAAAACTCAACCCAATGGGATGACAATGAGAAACCTTGGAGAGGACCGCAGATGTGAGAGTCCAGTCCATAGTGGATCTAGCATAATATTGTGAGAGTCTAGTTCCTAGTGGATCTAACATAATAGTGAGAGTCCAGTCCATAGTGGATCTAGCATAATATTGTGAGAGTCTAGTTCCTAGTGGATCTAACATAATAGTGTGAGAGTCCAGTCCATAGTGGATCTAACATAATAGTGTGAGAGTCTAGTTCCTAGTGGATCTAACATAATAGTGTGACAGTCCAGTCCATAGTGGATCTAGCATAATATTGTGAGAGTCGAGTCCAGAGTGGATCTAACATAATAGTGAGAGTCCAGTCCTTAGTGGATCTAGTTATTAGTATGAGAGTCCAGTCCATAGTGGATCTAACATAATAGTGAGAGTCCAGTCCATAGTGGATCTAGCATAATATTGTAAGAGTCCAGTCCATAGTGGATCTAACATAATAGTGAGAGTCCAGTCCATAGTGGATCTAGCATAATATTGTAAGAGTCCAGTCCATAGTGGATGTAGTTAATATTGTAAGAGTCCAGTCCATAGTGGATCAAACATAATAGTGAGAGTCCAGTCCATAGTGGATCTAACATAATAGTGAGAGTCCAGTCCATAGTAGATCTAACATAATAGTGTGACAGTCCAGTCCATAGTGGATCTAGCATAATATTGTAAGAGTCCAGTCCATAGTGGATCTAACATAATAGTGAGAGTCCAGTCCTTATTGGATCTAGTTATTAGTATTAGAGTCCAGTCCATAGTGGATCTAGCATAATATTGTGAGAGTCCAGTCCATAGTGGATCTAACATAATAGTGAGAGTCCAGTCCATAGTGGATCTAACATAATAGTGAGAGTCCAGTCCAAAGTGGATCTAACATAATAGTGAGAGTCCAGTCCTTATTGGATCTAGTTATTTGTATGAGAGTCCAGTCCATAGTGGATCTAGCATAATATTGTGAGAGTCCAGTCCATAGTGGATCTAACATAATAGTGAGAGTCCAGTCCATAGTGGATCTAACATAATAGTGAATGTCCAGTCCATAGTGGATCTAACATAATAGTGAGAGTCCAGTCCAAAGTGGATCTAACATAATAGTGAGAGTCCAGTCCATAGTGGATCTAACAAAATAGTGAGAGTCCAGTCCAAAGTGGATCTAACATAATAGTGAGAGTCCAGTCCATAGTGGATCTAACAAAATAGTGAGAGTCCAGTCCATAGTGGAGCCAGCAGGAGATCATCTTGAGTGGAGACAGGTCAGCAGCGCAGAGATGTCCCCAACTGATGCACAGATGGGTGGTTTACCCTGGGTCTTGACTTTGGACAGCTAGCGCATCATATTTGGTCACTGAATCTGTGCCCCCCCCCCCCCCCCGTCCACAAAGGAGAGGGGGACAGAGCAGAAAAGAAATGGCAGATCAACTGGTCTAAAAGGGGGTTTATTTAAAGACTAGAGTATACAAATACGTTTTAAGATGGGACTTCAATGCTTCTACTGAGGTATATATATATATATATATATATATATATATATATATATATATATATATATATGTAATATATTTTCAGCCTAAGGGGATTTTTCCAACGTAGGCTTCACCCATCCCCCCGTACCCCCGGCCCCTCTGCAGTCCACTTCCTCGGTCTCGGTCCTCGGTAATGAGAGGCCGTGGAAAAGCTGTGGACGTGGGCCTCCTCGGATGGCAACACGACTGTCACACAGAACGAGCTATGGAAGTCCCAGAGGTCCCATTAGTCCGTGCAGGATCTAGAGGAGGGTTTAACACTTTAAAGTGGGGAAGGCCTGATTATTATTACGGACTTATGGGTCACTTTGTGAAGCAATTACACTTTCAATCAAACCTGGTATTGGTACTGTCACTTCCCGCTTGTTGTTGTCATCTTCCAGCGTCCAGCACTGGTAGCAAACCTCTCTCACCCAGCAGGTCAGGGTGATGGATGAGAGGAACACCACCCTCTCCATGAGCATCTGCTAGCAAACACGTCTGTGCCCAAAGAACCTGCGAGATGAAAGAGTAGAGAAGTATAATATATTCATAAATAACATGCTAATGTTATTTATGTGCACGGACTCGGCTTTATTGGCCAGGTATGTTTAACACACCTGGAACTTGACCTGGTAGACTGTGCTCACTTCTTCAACGTGAAAAGTATACGTTGACGATTAACTAAAATATATACACCGTATTTTCCCGACCATAGGGCGCAGCGGATTATGAGGCGCATAAAAGGGGTCAGAGTATTATGATTTTTTTCTACATGTAAAAGACTTCCTTGTGGTTTACATCAATCCATCAATCAATCAATGTTTACTTATATAGTCCTAAATCACGAGTGTCTCAAAGGGCTGCACAAGCCACAACGACATCCTCGGCTCAGATCCCACATCAGGGCAAGGAAAAACTCAACCCAATGGGCAATGAGAACCCTTGGAGGGGACCGCAGATGTGGTGACCCCCCTACTGGGCGACCGGTGCAATGGACGTCGAGTGGAAATAGCATAATAGTGTGAGAGTCCAGTCCATAGTGGATCTAACATAATA
>NC_084742.1:71357975-71397975 GCF_033978785.1 Entelurus aequoreus
ATTTGTTGATTTCAGCTCAGCTTTTAATACAGTGCAAATTCACATACTCTTGGAGAAGCTCAAAGACATGGGTGTAAACTCCACCTTGATCAAATGCTTCCACTCTTTTTTAACAAACAGAACACAGCAAGTGAAGGTCAACAGAACACTGTCAGACACCAAACACTGCAACACAGGCGTCCCACAGGGTTGCGTTGTATCACCAACACTGTTTACATTGTACACCAGGGGTCACCAACGCGGTGCCCGCGGGCACCAGGTAGCCCGTAAGGACCAGATGAGTAGCCCGCTGGCCTGTTCTAAAAATAGCTCAAATAGCAGCACTTACCAGTGAGCTGCCTCTATTTTTAAAATTGTATTTATTTACTAGCAAGCTGGTCTCACTTTGCCCGACATTTTTAATTCTAAGAGAGACAAAACTCAAATAGAATTTGAAAATCCAAGAAAATATTTTAAAGACTTGGTCTTCACTTGTTTAAGTAAATTCATTAATTTTTTTACTTTGCTTCTTATAACTTTCAGAAAGACAATTTTAGAGAAAAAATACAACCTTAAAAATGATTTTAGGATTTTTACACACATATACCTTTTTACCTTTTAAATTCCTTCCTCTTCTTTCTTGACAATTTAAATCAATGTTCAAGTAAATTAATTTTTTTTATTGTAAAGAATAATAAATACATTTTAATTTAATTCTTCATTTTAGCTTCTGTTATTTCAGCGAAGAATATTTGTGAAATATTTCTTCAAACTTATGATTAAAATTCAAAAAATTTATTCTGGCAAATCCAGAAAATCTGTAGAATTAAATTTGAATCTTATTTCAAAGTCTTTTGAATTTCTTTTAAAATTTTTGTTGTGGAAAATCTAGAAGAAATAATGATTTGTCTTTGTTAGAAATATAGCTTGGTCCAATTTGTTATATATTCTAACAAAGTGTAGATTGGATTTTAACCTATTTAAAACATGTCATCAAAATTCTAAAATGAATATTAATCAGGAAAAATTACTACATTATTTTTTTAATTTTTTCAAAAAGATTCAAATTAGCTAGTTTTTCTCTTCTTTTTTTCGGTTGAATTTTGAATTTTAAAGAGTGTCGAAATTGAAGATAAACTATGTTTCAAAATGTAATTGTCATTTTTTTCGTGTTTTCTCCTCTTTTAAACCGTTCAATTAAGTGTGAATTGTTAGGATCCGCTGCCCGGATCATAGTTTGTTTACGTTTTCTAGTCACATGTGTTTTCAGCACCTTGTGTGTGTTCGTTTCTGTTGTCATGACGGCAGATTATGCTCAGCTGCCTCTGGTTAGTGTTCGAGACGCTCACCTGTTGTCCGGGCACTAATCAGAGGGCTATTTAGTCTTTGCCCGGGCCTCACTCGGCCTGGCTTCCTAATTTGCTTACATGCAACAAGTATCGACCACTTTTGATTCCTGCTAGCTTTCAGGCTATGCTATTTTTCGCTTGCTAGCTCCCTTGCTAGTCCTTTTGTTTTTGTCTTTGGTGCTACGTACACGTCTTTGTTTTTTTTCCCCTGATATGATTTATTTGCTGAAATAAATCATTTTCCTACCTGCAAGCTGTGTCCGAAGCCGTCTGCATCCTTGGGAGAACACCTCGCACCACGATGCGACCAGGTCGTTACATGAATATCATTAATTATTAATAATAACATAGAGTTAAGGGTAAATTGAGCAAATTGGCTATTTCTGGCAATTTATTTAAGTGTGTATCAAACTGGTAGCCCTTCACATTAATCACTACCCAAGAAGTAGCTCTTGCTTTCAAAAAGGTTGGTGACCCCTGTTGTACACCAATGATTGTAGGACTGTGCACCCTAACAATTATAATTTGCGGACGATACCGTGCTCCTAAGCCTTCTACACAAGGATACGGACCCCTCTGTGTACCAAGACCAGATAGACCTATTTATTAGGTGGTGTGATACCAACCATCTTATTTTAAATGTGACCAAGACACAGGAAATGGTTTTGGATCCGAGGAAAGTGACTGACCATGAGCCAGTGGTCATCAAAAATCAGGAAATCACCCAGGTATCCTCATATAAATATTTAGGGGTTCATATTGATCATCTTCTCTACTGGAAGACACAGAGGCTATATTTTTTGCGAAGATTAAGATTGTACGGCGTAAGCAGCCACATCGTGATGATTTTCTACCGTGCCATTGTAGAGAGCATCATTAGATACGGGATCACCTCATGGTTTGGCAACCTAACCATTAAGCTAAAAAACAAACTGGCCGGCATGCATAAAACGGCAATGAAAATCGTAGGGAGGAAAGAATATGAGCCTATACAGAGCATCTATGAGCAGGCAGTTAGGAAAAAAGCTAAGAAAATTATTTCCAACTCACAACACCCGCTCTTCCCTGAGTATAGAACCCTGCCATCAGGGAGAAGACTCCGGGTCCCACTATGCAAATCCAACCGCCTTAAATGATCATTTGTCCCAGCCTCCATTAAGCTGACCAACAAGGTGCAATAGAATGTTAATACATAGGTTAGCACATAGCACTTTAGAACTAAGCACTTTAGCACATAGCACTTTATCTATGAGCTCTAATGCAATGCACACTGGCACTTTATCTTTATCTCCATACTGTAGATTTGATGCCTACATCAAAGTGCCACCTATGTCTATCAAGCTCCATGTTCTCATGTTTAAATGTTAGTTATGGTTGTGTCTGTGCTTGTGTTTTTGTTATGTTGTTTTTGTGTATGTTAAGAAAGCAATGATGCACTGTGCCCAAGACAAATTTCCCCGCGGGGACAATAAAGTTGAACCTTGAACCTTGTGTCCTCCGGAGGACGGTTGTTTGTCTGCATGGGCAGCTCAATCCAACTTTGCACTTTTGACTTTGGGTAAATAAACTTTTTGTACTAAACTCACTTTTGTTGCTGTTTAGCTTCGGACAATCCACTACAATACCGTTGATCATAATATTTTATTAGAGGGTATCAAAACACGTGTCGGTATGTCAGACTTAGCCTTGTCTTGGTTTAACTCAGGGATGTCCAAAATGCGGCCCGGGGGCCATTTGCGGCCCGCAGGTAATTTTTTAACGGCCCCACGGCACATTCTAAAAATACGATAAAAAAAAATTAAAAAACATAAAAAGTGGTATAAAAGGTGACAATAAAATGTTGCTATGTTGACTCTAATAACACTAAGCTGTCATGCAGGCTGTTTCTTTCTTTAAAACATAATAATGAATCAAAAACAATGTTATTATTAATTATTGACCTATTCAAGGCTCCAGTTAGGTCACATTAAAGGCCTACTGAAATGAATTTTTTTTATTTAAACGGGAATAGCATATCCATTCTATGTGTCATACTTGATCATTTCGCAATATTGCCATGTTTTTGCTGAAAGGATTTAGTAGAGAAAATCGACGATAAAGTTCGCAACTTTTGCTCGCTGATAAAAAAAGCCTTGCCTGTACCGGAAGTAGCGTGACGTCACAGGAGGTAATATTCCTCACAATTTTCCTTTGTTTACAATGGAGCGAGAGAGATTCGGAGCGACCCCATGAATTTGAGCGAGGATGAAAGATTTGTGGATGAGGAACGTTAGAGTGAAGAACTAGAGGCAGTGCAGGACGTATAATTTTTCGCTCTGACCGTAACTTAGGTACAAGCTGGCTCATTGGATTCCACACTCTCCTTTTTCTATTGTGGATCACAGATTTGTATTTTAAACCACCTGGGATACTATATCCTCTTGAAAATGAGAGTCGAGCACGCGAAATGGACATTCAAAGTGACTTTTATCTCCACGACAATCCATCGGTGACACACTTAGCTACTGAGCTAACGGTATAGCATCGTTCTCAAATGAAGATAGAAACAAAATAAATAAACCCCTGACTGGAAGGATAGACAGAAGATCAACAATACTATTAAACCATGTACATGTAACTACACGGTTAAAAATTCTCAGCCTGGTAAGGCTTAACAATGCTGTTGCTAACGACGCTAAGGCTAATTTAGCAACTTAGCAACCGGACCTCACAGAACTATGATAAAAACATTAGCGCTCCACCTACGCCAGCCAGCCCTCATCTTCCCATCAACACCCGTGCTCACCTGCGTTCCAGCGATCGACGGCGCGACGAAGGACTTCATCTGTGGGTTTGGCGGCTAGCATCGGCTAGGCGTCTGCTAAGTAAGTAGTCCTTGTTGTGTTGCTGTAAGTATTGTACTTAGCCGCTAATACACCGATCCATCCCACCTACAACGTTCTTCTTTGCAGTCTCCATTGTTCATTAAACAAATTGCAAAAGATTCACCAACACAGATGTCCAGAATACTGTGGAATTTTGTCGAAGAAAACAGAGCTTTTTCTACGGGCTCCGAATACTTCCCTTGCCCACGTGACGTCACGCGCATACGTCAGCATAATAAAACGTTTTTAACCGGAAGTGTGGCGGGAAATGTAAAATGTCACTTTATAAGTTAACCCGGCCGTATTGGCATGTGTTGCAATGTTAAGATTTCATCATTAATATATAAACTATCAGACTGCGTGGTCGCTAGTAGTGGCTTTCAGTAGGCCTTTAAATATTCCACTTTGAGATTGCATATTTTGTGTTTGCCATATAAAAAAACTATGTTTTTTTTTTTTTTTTAAAGAAGGGCCTAAAATGAACAAACAAGGAACATAATAAACAACAATACAAGTTATAATTGACGGATAGATCTGAAGTTGATCTCGAGACTATTGTGTTAACAGTTTTAAAACAAATTACGATTTATTTTTTAACACTTTACTGAGCAGGACCCTTTTGGATCCCAATCATTTTAGTGGGACTTTTTTTTTTTTTTTAAGTGTCATTGCTCAAAAAATAATAATACATTAAAATCAATGTTGTTATGAGTTATGTTATGAGCTCCAATTATTTACAATTTTAATTGGGGGAAAATATTGCATATTTTGTGTTTTTTCCATAAAAAAACAGGGTTTTCTTTGACAAAACTTAAATCTTTAAAACAAACAAAAAAAACGTTATATTGACAAATATACCTAATGTTGATCTAGATATTTAAACTTTGAATAATAATAATAATAATACTAAATAATGACACATTTTTTATATTTTTTTGAACCTAAACTCTATGGGGTCCCGAGATCAAGCCTGAATGGAGGCCTAAATGTATATTTTCTATACATATATTGTATGGTTTTTAAATAAAAAAATATCAATATGGCCCCCGCATGCTTTGATTTTTCAGTGTGCGGCCCTCAGTGGAAAAAGTTTGGACACCCCTGGTTTAACTCTTATCTTACTGACAGGATGCAGTGCGTCTCCCATAACAATGTGACCTCGGACTATGTTAAGGTAACGTGCGGAGTTCCCCGGGGTTCGGTTCTTGGCCCTGCACTCTTTAGCACAGGGGTGTCCAAAGTGCGGCCCGGGGGCCATTTGCGGCCCGCAGCTAATTGTTTACCGGCCCGCCACACATTCTGCAAAAATGGCAAAATTGATAATATTGCAAAAATTAAAAAAACATTAAAAAAAGTGGAATGAGGTGAAATCTAACAAGAAAAAGTTGCAATGTTGACACAAAGCTGCCATGCAGGCTGTTTTTTTCTTTTGTCTTTATTTTCTTTTTTTTTTGCCATTGCTAAAAAAAAAAAAAAAAGACTAAAAATCTATGTTATAATGAATTATTACTTAAAAAAATATAATTAACTTAATTAATTAACTTTACAATGTTTAATGTGGAAAAAATATTGCATATATTGTGTAGTTGCCATATAAAAACATCAAAGTTTTATTTGACAAAAGAGCATAAAACAAACAAAATAATAGTTCAAACGTAAAATCGACCCAACAAGAAAAAGTTGCAATGTTGACACAAAGCTGCCATGCAGGCTGTTTTTTTTTCTTTTGTCTTTATTTGTCTTATTTTTGCCATTGCTAAAAAAAAAAAAAAAGACTAAAAATCTATGTTATAATGAATTAGTACTTAAAAAATATAACTAACTTAATTAATTAACTTTAAAATGTTTAATGTGGAAAAAATATTGCATATATTGTGTGGTTGCCATATAAAAACATCAAAGTTTTAATTGACAAAAGAGCATAAAACAAACAAAATAATAGTTCAAAGGTAAAATCGACAGATATATCTGAAGTTGATCTCGTAATTTAAGTGTTAAAAGTTAAAAAAAAAAACTAATAAAAATGTATGACTTTATGAGTGGGGGACCTTTTGGATCCCAAATATATTTAGTGGGATTTTATTTCACTTTTCACTGTGATTACTCAAAAATACTAAAGACTTAAAATCAATGGTGTCCTGCATTATTGATCTTTTAAGGCTCTAATTACTAAATACTGCATATTTCAGTTTTACTATAAAAAACAAAGTTGTCTTTGACAGAAAACTTTTTTTTATTTTTTACTTTATATCAACCTCAAGTTGATATAGAGATTTACTGTAAGCGTTAAATAAAAAAAAAAAATAATAATTTGACTTATTTTTAACAGTTTAATGACTGAGGCCCTTTATAGTCCCCGGGAGCCCTAAAGGTTAAAACAAAACAAAAATCCATATATTTTTGTTAAGGTTTGAAAATGAAAATTATCAAATGGCCCCCGCATGCTTACATTTTTTCCGTGTGCAGCCCTGAGTGGAAAAAGTTTGGACACCCCTGCTTTAGCATCTACATCAGGGATGTCCAAAGTGCGGCCCGGGGGCCATTTGCGGCCCGCAGGTCATTTTTTAACGGCCCCACGGCCCATTTTAAAATACGATTAAAAAAATTAAAAACATAAAATGGTATGAAAGAGCAAACAGGTGAAATGTAACAAGAAAATGTTGCTATGTTGACTCTAATAACACAAAGCTGCCATGCAGGCTGTTTCTTTCTTTAAAACATAATAATGAATCAAAATCAATGTTATAATGAATTATTGACCTATTCAAGGCTCCAATTACGTCACATTAAATATTGCACTTTGAGATATTTTTTGGAGAAAATGTTGCATATTTTGTGTTTGCCATATAAATAAATTAGCTTTTTTTTTTTATTTTTTTTTTTAAAGAAGGGCCTAAAACGAACAAACAAAATACATAAACAACAATACAACGTATAATTGACGGATGGATCTGAAGTTGATCTCGAGATTATTGTGTTAAAAGTAAACAGTAAAAAAAATGTATAATTTATTTTTTAACACTTCAATGAGTAGGACCCTTTTGGTTCCCTAATCATTTTTGTGTGTCATTGCTCAAAAAATAATAATGAATTAAAATCAATGGTGTTATGAGTTATTGACCTTTTTAAGGCTCCAATTACTGTATATAATCTGAAATATTCCTCTTTTTTCCATAAAAAAAACAGGGTTTTCTTTGACAAAAAGAGCATACGACTTAAATGTTTAAAAATGTTATATTGACAGATAGACCTAATGTTGATCTAGAGATAATAATACTGAATAATGACACATTTGAAATATTTTTTGGACCAAAACCCTTTGGGGTCCCCGGGATCAAGCCTGAGTGGAGGCCTTAATGTATATTTTTTATACATATATTGTATTGGTTTTTAAAATAAAAAAATATCAAAATGGTCCCCGCTTACTTAGATTTTTCAGTGTGCGGCCCTCAGTGGAAAAAGTTTGGACACCCCTGATCTACATGCTGCCGCTAGGTGACATCATACGCAAATACGGTGTTAGCTTTCACTGTTATGCTGATGACACCCAACTCTACATGCCCCTAAAGCTGACCAACACGCCGGATTGTAGTCAGCTGGAGGCGTGTCTTAATGAAATCAAACAATGGATGTCCGCTAACTTTTTGCAACTCAACGCTAAGAAAACGTAAATGCTGATTCTGCTAGACACCGACATCTATTTAATAATACCACCTTAACATTTGACACAGAAAATACATTTCGTCGATGGAGAAATATCATGTCTTATATGTTCCATGATGTTGTGCCGCGCGGCGACAGCGTTTGATTCCAAAGTCCGTCTCGCTTATTTTTGTTGGGTTTGGCAGGAAGGAGCCGGTGGAAAGGTTTGCTGTAAAAACACTCCACTTAACAGGTGGGCAAAATGTTCTTTCAGTGTTTTTTTGCAGTGCGTCTACATGATTGCGGGCGCGTGGGCTCACGAGGGCCATTCAGGCATTATCCTGACGAGACGGAGAAGCACTGTTGCACAATAGCCGCCATGCATAATGTATTTGTTGTGGGTGTGTTGTGTGTCTCTCAGTCGGAGAGTGTGTGCACCGCTCAGTCAACATGCGCGGCCCCTTTAAGAGGACAGGAAGCGGCATCATTAAAGTCCTGCGACACGGCCGAGCTAATTAGGCGGCCTCTGATTGGATGATTGTAACATTGTGCTTCTGCTGTGTTGAGAAGTACACATGGGTGTGTTTAAAATGGGCCATTCCACCGTAAATCATTGTGGAATGAACTTACTGATGTATTACACATATTGAACGCCCGGCTATATATATATATATATATATATATATATATATATATATATATATATATATATATATATATATATATATATATATATATATATATATATATATATATATATATATATATATATATATATATATATATATATATATATATATATATTTTTATATATATATATATATATCCAATCAATCAATCCAATCCACTTTATTTATATAGCACATTTACACAACAAGAATGTTTCCAAAGTGCTGCACAGCCATGTTAAAAACAATATTAAAAACAATATTAAAAACTATATTAAAAACAATATTAAAAACAATATTATGCTACACCAATGACTGAATAAAAACAAAGAATAAATGAATAGAAAACCAATACAGAGACAATATAAAAAATAAATATGATTAAAAAACGATTTTAAAGGGTGAAACCAATTAAAACAGTAAAATAGACATCAAAATTTATAACCCTAACCCTAACCACACAGGACAACAGAGGACAGAAGACCACACAACTCACGTAGTGTTAAAAGCCAAAGAATAAAAGTGGGTCTTTAGACGAGACTTAAAACACTCCACTGTGGGAGCAGTTTGAACATGGAGGGGCAGAGTGTTCCAGAGTTTAGGGCCGACCACAGAGAAGGCCCTCCCTGTCTCCCCTGGTTTTAAGTCTCGTCCTGGGCACCACGAGCTGGAGCTGGCTCTCGGACCTCAGAGCGCGCGCAGGAGTGTAAATTTGGATGAGGTCCGAGATATACTGAGGTGCCAGTCCATGTAAAGCTTTAAAAACAAACAGCAAGGATTTAAAATCAATTCTAAAATGAACAGGGAGCCAGTGCAAACTCCGAAGAATTGGGGTTATATGCTCACGTTTCCTGGCCCCTGTTAAAAGTCGTGCTGCCGCCTTCTGGACTAACTGCAACCGGGAGAGAGTTTTTTGGCTAATGCCAGCATAAAGTGCATTGCAGTAGTCCAGGCCACATGAAATAAAAGCATGCACGACTTGTTCAAAAAGGTTAAAAGATAAAAATGGTTTTACCTTTGCTAAAAGACGAAGATGATAAAAACACGATTTTAAAACGCCATTGACTTGTTTGTCAAATTTAAAATCGCATGTGTGTATGTATATATACATACACACATATATATACTGTATATATATATATACATACACATATATATATATATATATATATATATATATACTACCGTTCAAAAGTTTGGGGTCACCCAAACAATTTAGTGGAATAGCCTTCATTTCTAAGAAGAAGAATAGACTGTCGAGTTTCGGATGAAAGTTCTCTTTTTCAGGCCATTTTGAGCATTTAATTGAGCCCACAAATGTGATGCTCCAGAAAGTCAATCTGCTCAAAGGAAGGTCAGTTTTGTAGCTTCTGTAACGAGCTAAAGTGTTTTCAGATGTGTGAACATGATTGCACAAGGGTTTTCTAATCATCAATTAGCCTTCTGAGCCAATGAGCAAACACATTGTACCATTAGAACACTGGAGTGATAGTTGCTGGAAATGGGCCTCTATACACCTATGTAGATATTGCACCAAAAAGCAGACATTTGCAGCTAGAATAGTCATTTACCACATTAGCAATGTATAGAGTGTATTTCTTTCAAGTTAAGACTAGTTTAAAGTTATCTTCATTGAAAAGTACAGTGCTTTTCCTTCAAAAATAAGGACATTTACATGTGACCCCAAACATACATATATATATATACACATACATATATATACACATATATAAATATATATATATATATATATATATATATATATATATATATATATATATATATATATATATATATATATATATATATATATATATATATATATATATATATCTATACACATACATATATATATATATATGTATGTGTATAGATATATATATATATATATATATATATATATATATATATATATATATATATATATATATATGTATGTGTATAGATATATAGATATATATATATATATATATATATATATACATATATATATATATATATATATATATATATATATATATATATATATATATATATATATATATATATATATATATATATACATATATATATATATATATATATATATATATATATATATATATATATATATATATATATATATATATATATATATATATATATATATATATATATATATATATATATATATATATATATATATATATATATATAGTCATTGTGCACAATCCATGTTGAGGCACAACGCAGTGATGTGCCTCAACATGTGTATATACATATATATACATGTGTGTGTATATATATGTGTATATATACATATATATATATATGTATGTGTATATATATATATATATATATATATATATATATATATATATATATATATGTATATATATATATATATGTATGTGTATATATATACATATATATATATATATATATATATATATATATATATATATATATATACATACATATATATATATATATATATATATATATATATATATATATATATATATATATATATATACATACACATATATATACACACATATATATATGTATGTGTATATATATATATATATATATATATATATATATATATATATATATATATATACACATATATATACACACACATGTATATATATGTATATACACATGTTGAGGCACATCACTGCGTTGTGCCTCAACATGGATTGTGCACAATGACTGGGCTAACTGCTGGACTGCTGTGCAGTGACACCGTATTGCTATATGAATTATATTATACATTTCCATAGTGTAGTTAGCTGAGGTATATAATGTACAGTGTATTTTGTCAACAACTGTATGTGTGTAACGTGTTTCTTGTGCTGAGCGATCATAAAACTGGAGGCTCGTCTCATAACCCCGCCTCCTGGTGCCAAGCACCTCCGCCGCAGAATGCACCGCCCGACGGGAGCGCCACACCAACCAAAGCCCACACCCAAACCCTCCACGTGCAAGACCGAATCCACCCAAAAAAAGTCACTTAACAAGAAGCCAAAAAGTGCAAAAACAACAATGCTCGCGCCGGAGGAGCCGTGAACAGGGACAGAACATTAGGTACACCTGCAGACTGCAGCGCGGATTTCATATTTCATTCATTCACAACTCTTCCAACACGAACACCACTGCTCCCGCACTTATAAGTAAAGGTAAGACCATAATAACGTTTTTTTTAATTAAATGTGCTTTTTTCTGTGCTACAGTTTGTATGTGTAAAGTTAAAGTTAAGTATACCAATGATTGTCACACACACACTAGGTGTGGTGAAATGTGTCCTCCGCATTTGACCCATCCCCTTGCTCACCCCCTGGGAGGTGAGGGGAGCAGTGGGCAGCAGCGGCACCGTGCCTGGGAATAATTTTTGGTGATTTAACCCCCAATTCCAACCCTTGATGCTGAAGGCCAAGCAGGGAAGAATGCTGGTATGAGCTTTTAAACATAACCCGTTAACTGCTGCCAATCAAATGGTGAATAAGATACTCTTTAGGGTTCATATGTTTGTAAATCTGACTGTGATGAAGTCAGTGCCTCACCTGACATGAACCTCACCGCACGCCACTGATATATATATATATATATATATATACATAAAATGATGTGTTGGACTACATAAAATGATACGAAGGACTACGTAAAATGATACAAAGGACTACATAAAATGATGTGTTGGACTACATAAAATGATACGAAGGACTACATAAAATGATGTGTTGGACTACATAAAATGATACGAAGGACTACATAAAATGATGTGTTGGACTACATAAAATGATGTGTTGGACTACATAAAATGATACGAAGGACTACATAAAATGATGTGTTGGACTACATAAAATGATGTGTTGGACTACATAAAATGATATGGAGGACTACATAAAATGATGTGTTGGACTACATAAAATGATGTGTTGGACTATATAAAATGATACGAAGGACTACATAAAATGATGTGTTGGACTATATAAAATGATACGAAGGACTACATAAAATGATGTGTTGGACTACATAAAATGATGTGTTGGACTATATAAAATGATGTGTTGGACTATATAAAATGATGTGTTGGACTATATAAAATGATGTGTTGGACTACATAAAATGATGTGTTGGACTACATAAAATGATACGAAGGACTACATAAAATGATACGAAGGACTACATAAAATGATGTGTTGGACTACATAAAATAATGTGAGGGGTGCGACGTCAAATGTTGTGGTGGACTACCTTAAATGACTTGGCAGGCCACTTTAAATGTCGTGGTGCACCACATAAAAAGATGCGGGTACAAAATGTTTCGTTTTTTATTACGATTGGGATTTTGTCAGACCTTGAAGAACAGATTGTTCCTGAAGGTCTGTTGTGCAGGTACAACAAACAAACAAATCAAAGAGATCATCAAATCTGAAGACTTTTCATCTCAAAGATCACTTTGTGCCAGACTTGCTTCCTCACCGTGCATCTCCCCGGCCTGACTCTTGCCAAATAGTGAGCAGAATGCTCCCCGGCCTCACTCTTGCCAAATAGTGAGCAGAATGCTCCCCGGCCTGACTCTTGCCAAATAGTGAGCAGAATGCTCCCCGGCCTCACTCTTGCCAAATAGTGAGCAGAATGCTCCCCGGCCTGACTCTTGCCAAATAGTGAGCAGAATGCTCCCCGGCCTGACTCTTGCCAAATAGTGAGCAGAATGCTCCCCGGCCTGACTCTTGCCAAATAGTGAGCAGAATGCTCCCCGGCCTGACTCTTGCCAAATAGTGAGCAGAATGCTCCCCGGCCTGACTCTTGCCAAATAGTGAGCAGAATGCTCCCCGGCCTGACTCTTGCCAAATAGTGAGCAGAATGCTCCCCGGCCTGACTCTTGCCAAATAGTGAGCAGAATGCTCCCCGGCCTCACTCTTGCCAAATAGTGAGCAGAATGCTCCCCGGCGTGACTCTTGCCAAATAGTGAGCAGAATGCTCCCCGGCCTCACTCTTGCCAAATAGTGAGCAGAATGCTCCCCGGCCTCACTCTTGCCAAATAGTGAGCAGAATGCTCCCCGGCGTGACTCTTGCCAAATAGTGAGCAGAATGCTCCCCGGCCTCACTCTTGCCAAATAGTGAGCAGAATGCTCCCCGGCCTGACTCTTGCCAAATAGTGAGCAGAATGCTCCCCGGCCTGACTCTTGCCAAATAGTGAGCAGAATGCTCCCCGGCCTGACTCTTGCCAAATAGTGAGCAGAATGCTCCCCGGCCTGACTCTTGCCAAATAGTGAGCAGAATGCTCCCCGGCCTGACTCTTGCCAAATAGTGAGCAGAATGCTCCCCGGCCTGACTCTTGCCAAATAGTGAGCAGAATGCTCCCCGGCCTGACTCTTGCCAAATAGTGAGCAGAATGCTCCCCGGCCTCACTCTTGCCAAATAGTGAGCAGAATGCTCCCCGGCCTGACTCTTGCCAAATAGTGAGCAGAATGCTCCCCGGCCTGACTCTTGCCAAATAGTGAGCAGAATGCTCCCCGGCCCGACTCTTGCCAAATAGTGAGCAGAATGCTCCCCGGCCTGACTCTTGCCAAATAGTGAGCAGAAGGCTCCCAAGCCTGACTCTTGCCAAATAGTGAGCAGAATGCTCCCAAGCCTGACTCTTGCCAAATAGTGAGCAGAATGCTCCCAAGCCTGACTCTTGCCAAATAGTGAGCAGAATGCTCCCCGGCCTGACTCTTGCCAAATAGTGAGCAGAATGCTCCCCGGCCTGACTCTTGCCAAATAGTGAGCGGAATGCTCCCCGGCCTGACTCTTGCCAAATAGTGAGCGGAATGCTCCCCGGCCTGATTCTTGCCAAATAGTGAGCGGAATGCTCCCCGGCCTGATTCTTGCCAAATAGTGAGCGGAATGCTCCCCGGCCTGACTCTTGCCAAATAGTGAGCAGAATGCTCCCCGGCCTGACTCTTGCCAAATAGTGAGCAGAATGCTCCCCGGCCTGACTCTTGCCAAATAGTGAGCAGAATGCTCCCCGGCCTGACTCTTGCCAAATAGTGAGCAGAATGCTCCCCGGCCCGACTCTTGCCAAATAGTGAGCAGAATGCTCCCCGGCCCGACTCTTGCCAAATAGTGAGCAGAAGGCTCCCAAGCCTGACTCTTGCCAAATAGTGAGCAGAATGCTCCCAAGCCTGACTCTTGCCAAATAGTGAGCAGAATGCTCCCCGGCCTGACTCTTGCCAAATAGTGAGCAGAATGCTCCCCGGCCTGACTCTTGCCAAATAGTGAGCAGAATGCTCCCCGGCCTGACTCTTGCCAAATAGTGAGCGGAATGCTCCCCGGCCTGATTCTTGCCAAATAGTGAGCGGAATGCTCCCCGGCCTGATTCTTGCCAAATAGTGAGCGGAATGCTCCCCGGCCTGACTCTTGCCAAATAGTGAGCAGAATGCTCCCCGGCCTGACTCTTGCCAAATAGTGAGCAGAATGCTCCCCGGCCTGACTCTTGCCAAATAGTGAGCAGAATGCTCCCCGGCCTGACTCTTGCCAAATAGTGAGCAGAATGCTCCCCGGCCCGACTCTTGCCAAATAGTGAGCAGAATGCTCCCCGGCCCGACTCTTGCCAAATAGTGAGCAGAAGGCTCCCAAGCCTGACTCTTGCCAAATAGTGAGCAGAATGCTCCCAAGCCTGACTCTTGCCAAATAGTGAGCAGAATGCTCCCCGGCCTGACTCTTGCCAAATAGTGAGCAGAATGCTCCCCGGCCTGACTCTTGCCAAATAGTGAGCGGAATGCTCCCCGGCCTGATTCTTGCCAAATAGTGAGCGGAATGCTCCCCGGCCTGATTCTTGCCAAATAGTGAGCGGAATGCTCCCCGGCCTGACTCTTGCCAAATAGTGAGCAGAATGCTCCCCGGCCTGACTCTTGCCAAATAGTGAGCAGAATGCTCCCCGGCCTGACTCTTGCCAAATAGTGAGCAGAATGCTCCCCGGCCTGACTCTTGCCAAATAGTGAGCAGAATGCTCCCCGGCCCGACTCTTGCCAAATAGTGAGCAGAATGCTCCCCGGCCCGACTCTTGCCAAATAGTGAGCAGAAGGCTCCCAAGCCTGACTCTTGCCAAATAGTGAGCAGAATGCTCCCAAGCCTGACTCTTGCCAAATAGTGAGCAGAATGCTCCCCGGCCTGACTCTTGCCAAATAGTGAGCAGAATGCTCCCCGGCCTGACTCTTGCCAAATAGTGAGCGGAATGCTCCCCGGCCTGACTCTTGCCAAATAGTGAGCGGAATGCTCCCCGGCCTGATTCTTGCCAAATAGTGAGCGGAATGCTCCCCGGCCTGACCCTTGCCAAATAGTGAGCGGAATGCTCCCCGGCCTGACTCTTGCCAAATAGTGAGCAGAATGCTCCCCGGCCTGACTCTTGCCAAATAGTGAGCAGAATGCTCCCCGGCCTGACTCTTGCCAAATAGTGAGCAGAATGCTCCCCGGCCTGACTCTTGCCAAATAGTGAGCAGAATGCTCCCCGGCCCGACTCTTGCCAAATAGTGAGCAGAATGCTCCCCGGCCCGACTCTTGCCAAATAGTGAGCAGAATGCTCCCCGGCCTGACTCTTGCCAAATAGTGAGCAGAATGCTCCCCGGCCTGACTCTTGCCAAATAGTAAGCAGAAGGCTCCCAAGCCTGACTCTTGCCAAATAGTGAGCAGAATGCTCCCAAGCCTGACTCTTGCCAAATAGTGAGCAGAATGCTCCCAAGCCTGACTCTTGCCAAATAGTGAGCAGAATGCTCCCCGGCCTGACTCTTGCCAAATAGTGAGCAGAATGCTCCCCGGCCTGACTCTTGCCAAATAGTGAGCAGAATGCTCCCCGGCCTGACTCTTGCCAAATAGTGAGCAGAATGCTCCCCGGCCTGACTCTTGCCAAATAGTGAGCAGAATGCTCCCCGGCCTGACTCTTGCCAAATAGTGAGCAGAATGCTCCCCGGCCTGACTCTTGCCAAATAGTGAGCGGAATGCTCCCCGGCCTGACTCTTGCCAAATAGTGAGCGGAATGCTCCCCGGCCTGATTCTTGCCAAATAGTGAGAGGAATGCTCCCCGGCCTGATTCTTGCCAAATAGTGAGCGGAATGCTCCCCGGCCTGACTCTTGCCAAATAGTGAGCAGAATGCTCCCCGGCCTGACTCTTGCCAAATAGTGAGCAGAATGCTCCCCGGCCTGACCCTTGCCAAATAGTGAGCAGAATGCCAACGCTGGAGCCTTCTGTCTCCTGACTGTTTGTCACACATGCTTTCCACAGAGAGCGCGGTGCAAGACGTCCGCCCACGCCATTCCACGCCATTCCACGCCATTCCACGCCATTCCACGCCATTCCACACTGTGACACACACACGCTTATTATTGTTACACAGCACACATTTTGAATGCTTTTACTCTTTGAACGCCATCTTCCTGGCTACTTCTACTACAAACCCCGTTTCCATATGAGTTGGGAAATGGTGTTAGATGTAAATATAATTATATATTTACATCTAACACCATAAATATATATATATATTTACATCTAACACCATAAATATATATATATATATTTACATCTAACACCATAAATATATATATATATTTACATCTAACACCATAAATATATATATATATATATTTACATCTAACACCATAAATATATATATATATTTACATCTAACACCATAAATATATATATATATATATTTACATCTAACACCATAAATATATATATATATATTTACATCTAACACCATAAAAATATATATATATTTACATCTAACACCATTTCCCAACTCATATGGAAACGGGGTTTGTACTATCGCTGCACACTCCTCCTTTCGGAGTCATTTTACTATTTAAAAAATAAAATAAATGAAAATAAAATCCTCCAACACGCTAGTTCTGCAGCCGCGGGGCTGCGTTAGCATTCCGTCGAGGAGCAAAGCATTAAATGTCACCCAGCTGGCGACTGATAAAAAAAAAAAGGCCGGAGAGAAGTGGGCGGCTTTGCTCCCTGCGACGCGCCGTGGCGCCCCCGCGCAGGTCACGTGAGGCGCACCTGCCCGCCGTGGACCGTCGCACAATATGCATTATTGCAGGGGTCACCAACGCGGTGCCCGCGGGCACCAGGTAGCCCGTAAAGACCAGATGAGTAGCCCGCTGGCCTGTTCTAAAAATAGCTCAAATAGCAGCACTTACCAGTGAGCTGCCTCTATTTTTTAAATTGTATTTATTTACTAGCAAGCTGGTCTCGCTTTGCCCGACATTTTTAATTCTAAGAGAGACAAAACTCAAATAGAATTTGAAAATCCAAGAAAATATTTTAAAGACTTGGTCTTCACTTGTTTAAATAAATTCATATTTTTTTTTACTTTGCTTCTTATAACTTTCAGAAAGACAATTTTAGAGAAAAAATATAACCTTAAAAATGATTTTAGGATTTTTAAACACATATACCTTTTTACCTTTTAAATTCCTTCCTCTTTTTTCCTGACAATTTAAATTAACGTTCAAGTAAATTATTTTTTTTTATTGTAAAGAATAATAAATGCATTTTAATTTGTTTTTTCAACGAAGAATATTTGTGAAATATTTCTTCAAACTTATTATGATTAAAATTAGAAAAAAAAATATTCTGGCAAATCTAGAAAATCTGTAGAATCAAATTGAAATCTTATTTCAAAGTATTTTGAATTTCTTTTAAAATTTTTGTTCTGGAAAATCTAGAAGAAATAATGATTTGTCTTTGTTAGAAATATAGCTTGGTCCAATTTGTTATATATTCTAACAAAGTGCAGATTGGATTTTAACCTATTTAAAACATGTCATCAAAATTCTAAAATTAATCTTAATCAGGAAAAATGACTAATGTTGTTCCATAAATTCTTTTTTTTATTTTTTCAAAAAGATTCCAATTAGCTAGTTTTTCTCTTCTTTTTTTCGGTTGAATTTTGAATTTTAAAGAGTCGAAATTGAAGATAAACTATGTTTCAAAATTTAATAGTCATTTTTTTTCGTGTTTTCTCCTCTTTTAAACCGTTCAATTAAGTGTAAATATCATTCATTATTAATAACAACAGAGTTAAAGGTAAATTGAGCAAAATGGCTATTTCTGGCAATTTATTGAAGTGTGTATCAAACTGGTAGCCCTTCGCATGAATCACTACCCAAGAAGTAGCTCTTGCTTTCAAAAAGGTTGGTGACCCCTGCATTATTACAATTAGCAGGAGCGGGGTACCGCACCGCATGACGTGGAGGGGTGAAGGCGGACTCTAATCGCACACACGACGACAAACAAAAGGTCGCTGTAAGACGACCGGGGGGGGGTAAGCCGAACTCCATCACGACCAACGTGTGTTATCTTAAATTGGACACGGAGCGCTCAAGAGCGCTGATAATTGAATTCCTTTCTCAATTTAGTCCGGGAACACAGAAGCATTCCACTCGGGCTCTTATAGAACCATCCCGCCATGCATAAACAGCCCTCGCATTCTGGCAGACTGTAAAGTCTGTGCAGGAACACCCCCACACAAATACATACACTTTAGAGTAGTCAGTGTGCAGCTTGTATAGCAGTGGAGTATTTAGGATGTGTTGATACACAGACAATATTATTTATATAGCAGGCAACACAAGCCTGAGCAGAGACAACTTGGTCTTGCATGCAGTGGTAGCGTCATGTCGGTCGGCTGCACGAGTGCTGCAGACGCCGGGGAACTACGGATAACAAAGGAACCATTTGTTTTCTAAATAGCCATCAACAAAAGTGCGTGCGTCTATAATTGATCATTATTAGTGCTAGCGTCATGGGCTGCACGAGTGCTGCAGACACCGGGGAGCTATGGTTAACAAAGGAACCATTTGTTGTCTAAATAGCCATCAACAAAAGTGTGTAGGTTTATAATTGATCTTTAATAGTGTTAGCGTCATGGGCTGCACGAGTGCTGCCGACGCCGGGGAGCTATGGTTAACATTTATTTTTATTTATTTTTGTCTAAATAGCAACCAACAAAAGTACGTAGGTTTATAATTGATAATTAATAGTGCTAGCGTCATGAGCTGCACGAGTGCTGCTGATGCCAGGGAGCTATGGTTAACAAAAGAACCATTTTTTTTGGTCTAAATAGCTATCAACACAAGTGTGTGGGTTTATAATTGGTAATTAATAGTGCTAGCGTCATGGGCTGCAAGAGTGCTGCTGAGCTATGGTTAACAAAGGAACCATTTTTTTGTCTAAATAGCTATCAACAAAAGTGCGTAGGTTTATAATTGATAATTAATAATGCCAGCGTCATGGGCTGCATGAGTGCTGCTGACGCCGGGGAGCTATGGTAAACAAAGTAAACATTTGTTGTCTGAATAGCCATCGACAAAAGTGCGTAGGTTTATAATTGATAAATAATAGTGCCAGCGTCATGGGCTGCACGAGTGCAGGCGAGCTATGGTTAACAAAGGAACCATTTGTAGTCTAAATAGACATCAACAAAAGTCCGTATGTTTATAATTGATAAATAATAGTGCCAGCGTCATGGGCTGCACGAGTGCAGGCAAACTGTGGTTAACAAAGGAACCATTTGTAGTCTAAATAGCCATCAACAAAAGTGCGTAGGTTTATAATTGATCATTAATAGTGCTGGCGTCATGGGCTGCACGAGTGCAGGCGAGCTATGGTTAACAAAGGAACCCTTTTTTTGTCTAAATAGCAACCAACAAAAGTGCGTGGGTCTATAATTGATAATTAATAGTGCTAGCGTCATGGGCTGCACGAGTGCTGCTGACGCCGGGGAGCTATGGTTAACAAAGGAACCATTTGTTGTCTAAATAGCCATCAACAAAAGTGCGGAGGTTTATAATTGATCATTAATAGTGCTGGCGTCATGGGCTGCACGAGTGCAGGCGAGCCATGGTTAACAAAGGAACCATTTTTTGTCTAAATAGCCATCAACAAAAGTGTGTGTGTTTATAATTGATAATTAATAGTAGTGCTAGCGTCATGGGCTGCACGAGTGCAGGCGAGCTATGGTTAACAAAGGAACCATTTTTTTGTCTAAATAGCAACCAACAAAAGTGCGTGGGTCTATAATTGATAATTAATAGTGCTAGCGTCATGGGCTGCACGAGTGCAGCTGAAGCCGGTGAGCTATGGTTAACAAAGGAACCATTTGTTGTCTAAATAGCAATCAGCAAAAGTGCGTGGGTCTATAATTGATAATTAATAGTGCTAGCGTCAAGGGCTGCACGAGTGCTGCTGACGCCGGGGAGCTATGGTTAACAAAGGAACCATTTGTTGTCTAAATAGCCATCAACAAAAGTGCGTAGGTTTATAATTGATCATTAATAGTGCTGGCGTCATGGGCTGCACGAGTGCAGGCGAGCCATGGTTAACAAAGGAACCATTTTTTTGTCTAAATAGCAACCAACAAAAGTGCGTGGGTCTATAATTGATAATTAATAGTGCTAGCGTCATGGGCTGCACGAGTGCAGGCGTGCTATGGTTAACAAAGGAAGCATTTGTTGTCTGAATAGCCATCAACAAAAGTCTGTAGGTTTATAATTGATAAATAATAGTGCTAGCGTCATGGGCTGCACGAGTGCTGCCGACGCCGGGGAGCTATGGTTAACAAAGGAACCATTTTTTTTGTATAAATAGCTATCAACACAAGTGCGTGGGTTTATAATTGATAATTAATAGTGCCAGCGTCATGGGCTGCACGAGTGCAGGCGAGCTATGGTTAACAAAGGAACCATTTTTTTGTCTAAATAGCAACCAACAAAAGTGCGTGAGTCTATAATTGATAATTAATAGTGCTAGCGTCATGGGCTGCACGAGTGCTGCTGACGCCGGGGAGCTATGGTTAACAAAGGAACCATTTTTTTGTCTAAATAGCAACCAACAAAAGTGTGTGGGTCTATAATTGATAATTAATAGTGCTGGCGTCATGGGCTGCACGAGTGCAGGCGAGCCATGGTTAACAAAGGAACCATTTTTTTGTCTAAATAGACATCAACAAAAGTGCGTGCGTCTATAATTGATAAATAATAGTGCCAGCGTCATGGGCTGCACGAGTGCTGCTGACGCCGGGGAGCTACGGGTAACAAAGGAACCATTTATTGTCTGAATAGCATCAACAAAAGTGCGTGGGTTTATAATTGACAATTAATAGTGCTAGCGTCATGGGCTGCACGAGTGCAGGCGAGCTATGGTTAATAAAGGAACCATTTGTTTAAATAGCTGGCAAAACAAGAGTGTAGCTTCGTAACTAATGGTGCTAGAGTCATGGGCTGGGGATGCACGAGTGCTGCTGACTCCGGGGAGCTGTGGTTCACTAAGAAATCATTATTGTTTAAATAACTGTTAAAAAAAACAAGAGTGTAGATTTCTAACTAATGGTGCAAACATCATGGGCTAAGGATGCATTAGTGCTGCTGACTCTGTGGAGCTACGGTTCAGAATAAAACTATTTTTGTCTAAATAGCTGGCAACTCAACTGTATGGCTAGATAATCAGTAATTGATGGTGTTAGCATTATGGGCTGGGGCTGCACAAGTGCTGCCGACACTTTATACCGTCTATCCATTTTCTACCGCTTGTCCCTTTCAAAATTGTTCAAATAGCTGGCAACAGAATTTTGCGCAGAAAAAAATTTGGTCTTGCCTACCGTCAAGAATTAAGGGGGTACTGTCATGTCAGGGGCTGCACGAGTGCTGCTGACATCGGAGAGCAGTGGTTCACTAAGGTACCATATGTGTCTAGATAGTTGGCAAAACAAGAGTGTAGCTTGGCAATTGATGGTGCTAGTGTCATGTGCTGGGGCTGCACGAGTGCTGCTGACTCTGGGGAGCTGTGGTTCACCAGTAAATAATTGTTTAAATAGCTGGCAAAACAAGAGTGTAGCTTAGTAACTAATGTTGCTAGAGTCATGGGCTGGGGATGCATGAGTGCTGCTGACCCCGGGGAGCTGTGAAATCACTAAGAAATCATTATTGTTTAAAATAGCTGGTAAAACAAGAGTGCAGCTTAGTAAGTAATGGTGCTAGAGTCATGGGCTGGGGATGCACGAGTGCTGCTGACCCCGGGGAGCTGTGGTTCACTAAGAAATCATTATTGTTTAAATAGTTGGCAAAACAAGAGTGTAGCTTGGCAATTGATGGTGCTAGTGTCATGTGCTGGGGCTGCACGAGTGCTGCTGACCCTGGGGAGCTGTGGTTCACTAAGAAATAAATCATCATTGTTTAAATAGCTGGCAAAACAAGAGTGTAGATTGCTAACTAATGGTGCAAGCGTCATGGGCTGGGGATGAATAAGTGCTGCTGGCCCTGGGGCGCTGTGGTTCACCAATAAATCATTGTTTAAATAGCTGGTAAAACAAGAGTGTAGCTTAGTAAGTAATGGTGATAGAGTCATGTGCTGGGGATGCACGAGTGCTGCTGACCCTGGGGAGCTGTGGTTCACTAAGAA
This sequence comes from Entelurus aequoreus, assembly GCF_033978785.1. Taxonomy (NCBI): domain Eukaryota; kingdom Metazoa; phylum Chordata; class Actinopteri; order Syngnathiformes; family Syngnathidae; genus Entelurus; species Entelurus aequoreus. Next base: position 71,380,915 of record NC_084742.1, read on the forward strand.
ATCATTATTGTTTAAATAGCTGGCAAAACAAGAGTGTTGATTTCTAACTAATGGTGCAAACGTCATGGGCTGAGGATGCATAAGTGCTGCTGACCTTGGGGCGCTGTGGTTCACCAATAAATCATCGCTTAAATAGCTGGTAAAACAAGAGTGTAGCTTAGTAACTAATGGTGCTAGAGTCATGGGTTGGGGATGCACAAGTGCTGCTGACCGCGGAGAGCTGTGGTTCACTAAGAAATCATTATTGTTTAAAATAACTGGCAAAACAAGAGTGTAGATTTCTAACTAATGGTGCTAGAGTCATGGGCTGAGGATGCATAAGTGCTGCTGACTCTGGGGAGCTGTGGTTCACTAAGAAATCATTATTGTTTAAATAGCTGGCAAAACAAGAGTGTAGATTTCTAACTAATGGTGCAAACGTCATGGGCTGAGGATGCATAAGTGCTGCTGACTCTGGGGAGCTGTGGTTCACTAAGAAATCATTATTGTTTAAATAGTTGGCAAAACAAGAGGGTAGCTTGGCGATTGATGGTGCTAGTGTCATGTGCTGGGGATGCACGAGTGCTGCTGACCCTGGGGAGCTGTGGTTCACTAAGCTTAGTAACTAATGGTGCTAGAGTCATAGGCTGGGGATGCACGAGTGCTGCTGACCCCGGGGAGCTGTGGTTCGCCAAGAAATCATTATTGTTTAAATCACTGGTAAAAACAAGAGTGTAGATTGCTAACTAATGGTGCTAGAGTCACGGGCTGGGGATGCACGAGTGCTGCTGACCCTGCGGAGCTGCGGTTTACTATGAAACATTTTTTGTCAAAAGAGCTGGCAACACGAGTGTGTAGAATCTGTTTAAAAAAAAATAAAAAATTACGCTCATTTACTGCAAGTACACGTCGTACGTCACCAGCTAAAGGAAGCTTTTGTTTTGAAAAAGTTTTTTTTTAATTGCAGGAATGACTTTGAAGCAAGAACTGGTTCTGATTTGAATCCACAATCCCTTAATGGTGTTAGCATCATGATCTGGGGTGGCACAGATATGCCTACACTACACGTTTTTTTGTCCAAATAGCTAGCAACCAACAAGTTGATAATTGGTCATGTGTGGTGCTACCGTCGTCATCCTGGGCTGCATGAGTGCGGCTCCTGCATGAGTGCGGCTCCTGCGGACCGCGAGCCAATCCAGCGCCTGTGGGACGTCCTCAAGCGAAAGGAAGTCGGGTGGAAGAGTGCGTGGAAGTGAAGGAGGATCGCAGTAACAACCTTGTCTAGCGCTGGTGGATTCTATGCCCTGAAGGATTACGTGCGAGGTAACAATGGTGCTCACACTAAATATTCACACCACTTGACTTGTGTCGCCAGCTGTGTGACGGTACATGCTGGAATACAGCTGGCCCTAATCAACTACAGCAGCACTTATGCAGCATGCTTGACTGTGGTTACGACACTGTCGCTTTGCTACTCGTGTGTCTTTGCTGCTCTTGTAGACAATAATAGCTCTTTGGACCCGTACAACACTTCAATCAGGGGTGTCCAAAGTGCGGCCCGGGGGCCATTTGCGGCCCGCAGCTAATCGTTTACCGGCCCGCCACACATTCTGAAAAAATTGCAAAATTGATAATATTGCAAAAAATTCAAAAAAAACATTTAAAAAAAGTGGAATGAGGTGAAATCTAACAAGAAAAAGTTGCAATGTTGACACAAAGCTGCCATGCAGGCTGTTTTTTTTCTTCTTTTGTCTTTATTTGTCTTTTTTTTGCCATTGCTAAAAAAAAAAAAAAAGACTAAAAATCTATGTTATAATGAATTATTACTTAAAAAATATAACTAACTTAATTAATTAACTTTACAATGTCAAACGCATAAACATTTTTTTTTTTGTGCAAATAATCATTAACTTTAGAATTTGATGGCAGCAACACGTGACAAAGAAGTTGGGAAAGGTGGCAAAAAAGACTGATAAAGTTGAGGAATGCTCATCAAACACTTATTTGGAACATCCCACAGGTGAACAGGCTAATTGGGAACAGGTGGGTGCCATGATTGGGTATAAAAGTAGATTCCATGAAATGCTCAGTCATTCACAAACAAGGACGGGGCGAGGGTCACCACTTTGTCAACAAATGCCTGAGCAAATTGTTGAACAGTTTAAGAACAACCTTTCTCAAGCAGCTATTGCAAGGAATTTAGGGATTTCACCATCTACGCTCCGTAATATCATCAAAGGGTTCAGAGAATGTGGAGAAATCACTGCATGTAAGCAATGATCATACTTGCCAACCCTCCCGTTTTTAGCGGGAGAATCCCGGTATTCAGCGCCTCTCCCGACAACCTCCCGGCAGAGATTTTCTCCCGACAAACTCCCGGTATTCAGCCGGAGCTGGAGGCCACGCCCCCTCCAGTTTAATGCGGACCTGAGACTGAGTGGGGACAGCCTGTTCTCACGTCCGCTTTCCCACAATATAAACAGCTTGCCTGCCCAATGAACCGGGGAGTTAAACAGGACAATACTGCCATCTAATGGATAGCCAACGGAAGACTGAAATTCAAGTATTTTTTTGTTTTTTTTCTATGTAAATAAAATAAATATATATATATATATATATATATATATATGTATGTATGTATATATATATATATATATATATATATATATATATATATATATATATATATATATATATATATATATATATAGCTAGAATTCACTGAAAGTCACATGTTTCATACATATATATATATATATATATATATATATATATATATATATATATATATATATATATATATGAATTACTCGAGTTGGTGAATTCTAGCTGTAAATAACCACGCCCCCAACCACGCCCCCGACCACCACTCCCCACCAAGCCCCCCCCCCCCCCCCCCCACCCCCACCCCCTACCCCCCACCTCCCGATATTTGAGGTCTCAAGGTTGGCAAGTATGGCAATGATATGCATAAAAAAGCGACATTAGCGTGTAAAGGATATCACCACATGGGCTCAGGAACATTTCAGAAAACCACCGTCAGCAACTACAGTTGGTCGCTATGATCTGTAAGTGCAAGTCAAAACTCTACTGTGCAAAGCCAAAGCCATTTATCAACAACACCCAGAAACGCCGCCGGCTTCGCTGGGCCCGAGTTCACCTAAGATGGACTGATGCAAAGTGGAAAAGTGTTCTGTGGTCTGACGAGTCCACATTTCAAATTGTTTTAAGGAAACTGTGGACGTCGTGTCCTCCGGACCAAAGAGGAAAAGAACCATCCGGATTGTTATAGGCGCAAAGTGTAAAAGGCAGCATGTGTGATGGTATGGGGGTGTATTAGTGCCCAAGACATGGGTAACTTACACATCTGTGAAGGAGCCATTAATGCTGAAAGGTACATTCAGGTTTTGGAGCAACATATGTTGTCATCATGGACGCCCCTGCTTATTTCAGCAAGACAATGCCAAGCCGCGTGTTGCAACAGCGTGGCTTCATAGTAAAAGAGTGCGGGTACTAGACTGGCCTGCTTGTAGTCCAGACATTGAAAATGTGTGAAGGCTAAAATATGAGAAGGGAGACTGTTGAACAACTTAAGCTGTACATCAAGCAAGAATGGGAAAGAATTCCACCTGAGAAGCTTCAAAAATGTGTCTCCTCAGTTCCCAAACCTGCACTGAGTGTTGTTAAAAGGAAAGGCCATGTAACACAGTGGTAAAAATGCCCCTGTGACAACTTTTTTGCAATGTGTTGCTGCCATTAAATTCTAAGTTAATGATTATTTGCCCAAAAAAAAAAAGTTTCTCAGTGTGAACATGAAATATGTTGTCTTTGCAGTCTATTCAATTGAATATAAGTTGAAAATGATTTGCAAATCATGGCATTCTGTTTTTATTCACCATTTATTCACCAAGGTGTCAACTTCACTGGTTCTGGGTGTTGGACTCAAGGTGATGTTTGACCTTCAGCTCCGCACTCTGCAAGGAAGCCGAACCAAAGGGATTAAAAAAACTCATGGAAAATGTTGTCCAAACTCGACACGAGGGGAGTTTAATAACGTCTCAGCCTCGCGCGGCGGTGCAGGCATGTTCCACCGCCGTTACCATGGCAACAGGCGGCGGCGGGAGAGCGAAAGAATGAATGGGAGCGGGGTACAGCCGGGGAGGGTTGTTGGATGATAAAGAGGGACAAAGAGGTGGAGTGACCCTGAGGAAGTCATGGAAGACATCTCACTTTTCTTCTTTTTAGGGCTCCAATTAAACATCAACGGGGCGGCTAATGAGCGGCGGATCAAACGTGAATATCGGCCCGCTTGACTCGCACGCCGTCACGCCCGTCATCGTCCTTTATCCTCGATAGATGACATGTTCCCTCCTCGGGGCGCACGCCGCCTTCTCCTCGCTGCCACGTGCGCCTCAAAAGGAGTCGGTCGCATGTTTCTATTGACTGGCTGCAATGTTGCTATTTTCTACTCGGGCGCCGCGGTCTACCAGATGAACACGGCGTGCCGCTTCGGGAGAGGGGTGTGACGCACGCAGGCGTCGGCGCAGGGGAGAAGGTGACAGCGCCACTCATTCACCACAGAGTTCAACAGGCCTCGTTTGTGGGTTTGGAAACGAGAGCAGTTATTTATATTCATATTTGCACCGATGAGAGAAACCACACGACTGCTCGGAGCTCCTTGTTTTTAATTCTTTGAATGATTCCACTTAGCTCTGTCATCAGGAGACATGGAGGTCATTTCCACAGTCACGCTGATGACACACAGGTAGGGTTGTCTCCATACCAATATTTTGGTATTGGTACCAAAATGTACACCATATTGCCAAAAGTATTCGGCCACCTGCCTCGACTCACATAAGAACTTGAAGTGCCATCCCATTCCTAACCCACGACCTTTTGCAGCTATTACAGCTTCGACTCTTCTGGGAAGGCTGTCCACAAGGTTGCGGAGTGTGTTCATAGCAGGGGTGTCCAAACTTTTTCCGTTGAGGGCCGCACACGGAAAAATTAAAGCATGCGGGGGCCATTTTGATATTTTTCATTTTCAAATCATAACAAAATATATAAATATAAAAGGTCTCAGTCATTAAAATGTTAAAAATTAGTCATTTATTTAACACTTACAGTAAATCTCTATATCAACTTCAGGTTGATATAACGTAAAAAAAAAAGCCTTTTCTGTCAAAAACAACTTTGTTTTTTATAGTAAAACTGAAATAGGCAGTATTTTCCCCACCGCCCAAAACATTCAGAAAGCAATGTTTGATGTGAAGTAATTGGAGCCCTAAAAAGATCAATAATGCAGGACACCATTGATTTTAATGTATTATCAATAATGCAGGACACCATTGATTTTAATGTATTATCAATAATGCAGGACACCATTGATTTTAATGTATTATCAATAATGCAGGACACCATTGATTTTAATGTATTATTATTACCCCGAAGGGAATAAGCAGTAGAAAATGGATGGATGGATGGATTATTTTTGATTAATCACAGTGAAGATCAATAAAATTCCATTAAATATATTTGGTATCCAAAAGGTCCCCCACTCATAAAGTGATACATCTTTATCGTATATTTTTTTACTTTCAACACTTAAATTACGAGATCAACTTCAGATATATCTGTCCATTTTACATTTGAACTATTATTTTGTTTGTTTTATGCTCTTTTGTCAAAGAAAGCATTGTTTTCATATGGCAACCACACAATATATGCAATATTTTCCACATAAAACATTTTAAAGTGACATATTTGAAGTAATTGGAGCAATTGGAGCCCTAAAAAGATCAATAATGCAGGACAAAATTGATTTTAATGCATTATTATTTTTGATTAATCACAGTGAAAATCAATAAAATTCCATTAAATATATTTGGGATCCAAAAGGTCCCCCACTCATAAAGTGATACATTTTTATCATATATTTTTTTACTTTCAACACTTAAATTACGAGATCAACTTCAGATATATCTGTCCATTTTACATTTGAACTATTATTTTGTTTGTTTTATGCTCTTTTGTCAAAGAAAGCATTGTTTTCATATGGCAACCACACAATGTATGCAATATTTTTCACATGAAACATTTTAAAGTGAAATATTTGAAGTAATTGGAGCCTTGAATGGATCAATAATTGATTATAACCTTGAATTTTTTTTTAAACTTTTTTTTTTTTTTTGAGCAATGGCAAAAAAAGCAAAATAAAGAAAGACGAAAGAAAAACAAACAGCCTGCATGGCAGCTTTGTGTCAACATCGCAACTGTTCCTCGTTAGATTTCACCTCATTCCACTTTTTTTAATGTTAATTTTTCATTTTTGCAATAGTATTTCCAGAATATGTGGCAGAATATAGTGTCAAAGCGCTTTGAGTTCCTTAAAAAGGTAAAAAAGCGCTATACAAGTACAACCCATTTACCATTTTTTTATAGTAAAACTGAAATAGGCAGTATTTTCCCCACCGCCCAAAACATTCAGAAAGCAATGATTGATGTAAAGTAATTGGAGCCCTAAAAAGATCAATAATGCAGGACACCATTGATTTTAATGTATTATCAATAATGCAGGACACCATTGATTTTAATGCATTATTATTTTTTATTAATCACAGTGAAGATCAATAAAATTCCATTAAATATATTTGGGATCCAAAAGGTCCCCCACTCATAAAGTGATACATTTTTATCATATTTTTTTTTACTTTCAACACTTAAATTACGAGATCAACTTCAGATATATCTGTCCATTTTACATTTGAACTATTATTTTGTTTGTTTTATGCTCTTTTGTCAAAGAAAGCATTGTTTTCATATGGCAACCACACAATATATGCAATATTTTCCACATAAAACATTTTAAAGTGAAATATTTGAAGTAATTGGAGCCTTGAATGGATCAATAATTGATTATAACCTTGAATTAAAAAAAAAAAATGTTTTTGTTTTGTTTGAGCAATGGCAAAAAAAGCAAAATAAAGAAAGACAAAAGAAAAACAAACAGCCTGCATGGCAGCTTTGTGTCAACATTGCAACTGTTCCTCGTTAGATTTCACCTCATTCCACTTTTTTTAATGTTAATTTTTCATTTTTGCAATAGTATTTCCAGAATATGTGGCAGAATATAGTGTCAAAGCGCTTTGAGTTCCTTAAAAAGGTAGAAAAGCGCTATACAAGTACAACCCATTTACCATTTTTTTATAGTAAAACTGAAATAGGCAGTATTTTCCCCACCGCCCAAAACATTCAGAAAGCAATGTTTGATGTGAAGTAATTGGAGCCCTAAAAAGATCAATAATGCAGGACACCATTGATTTTAATGTATTATCAATAATGCAGGACACCATTGATTTTAATGTATTATCAATAATGCAGGACACCATTGATTTTAATGTATTATTATTACCCCGCAGGGAATAAGCGGTAGAAAATGGATGGATGGATGGATTATTTTTGATTAATCACAGTGAAGATCAATAAAATTCCATTAAATATATTTGGTATCCAAAAGGTCCCCCACTCATAAAGTGATACATTTTTATCATATATTTTTTTCACTTTCAACACTTAAATTACGAGATCAACTTCAGATATATCTGTCCATTTTACATTTTAACTATTATTTTGTTTGTTTTATGCTCTTGTGTCAAAGAAAGCATTGTTTTCATATGGCAACCACACAATGTATGCAATATTTTCCACATAAAACATTTTAAAGTGAAATATTTGAAGTAATTGGAGCCTTGAATGGATCATAAAAATTGATTATAACCTTGAATTTTTTTTCAAACTTTTTTTTTTTTTTTTGAGCAACGGCAAAAAAAGCAAAATAAAGACAAAAGAAAAACAAACAGCCTGCATGGCAGCTCTGTGTCAACATCGCAACTGTTCCTCGTTAGATTTCACCTCATTCCACTTTTTTTAATGTTAATTTTTCATTTTTGCAATAGTATTTCCAGAATATGTGGCGGGCCGATAAACAATTAGCTGTGGGCCGCAAATGGCCCCCGGGCCGCACTTTGGACACCCCTGGTTTATAGGAATTTTCCACCACTCTTCCAAAAGCGCATTGGTGAGGTCGAGAAGGCCTGGCTCTCAGTCGCCGTTCTAATTCATCCCCAAAGGTGTTCTATCGGGTTCAGGCCAGGACTCTGTGCAGGCCAGTCAAGTTCTCTCTGTCATCCATGTCTTTATGGACCTTGCTTTGTGCACTGGTGCACAGTCATGTTGGAAGAGGAAGGGGCCCGCTCCAAACGGTTCCCGCGAGGTTGGGAGCATGGAATTGTCCAAAATGTTTGGGTATCCTGGAGCATTCAACGTTCCTTTCTACTAAGGGGCCAAGCCCAACTCCTGGAAAAACAACCCCACACCATAATTCCTTCTCCACCAAATTTCACACTCGGCACAATGCAGTCCGAAATGTAGCGTTCTCCCGGCAACCTTCAAACCCAGACTGGTCCATCAGATTGCCAGATGGAAAAGACTGATTAGTGATTAGGACACCTGATTTTGATCAGTTGGATGGGTGGTCAAATACTTTTGGAAATATAGTGTATTTCGATACTTTTCGGTACTTTTCTAAATAAAGGGGACCACAAAAAATGGGCATTATTGGCTTTATTTTAACAAAAAATCTTAGGGTACATGAAACATATATTTATTATTGCAATTTAGTCCTTAAATAAACTAGTGAACATACTAGACAACTTGTCTTTTAGTAGTAAGTAAACAAACAAATGCTCCTAATTAGTCTGCTGACGTATGCAGTAACATATTGTGTCATTTATACACCTATTATTTTGTACACTTTATAAAGGACAAGCTGTAAAAATTTATTATTAATCCACTTGTTCATTTACTGTTAATATCTGCTTATATTCTGTTTCAACATGTTCTATCTACACTTCTGTTCAAATGTAATAATCACTTATTCTTCTCTTCTTTGATACTTTAGTTTTGGATGATACCACACATTTAGGTATCGATCCGATACCAAGTAGTTACAGGATCATACATTGGTCATATTCAAAGTCCTCATGTGTCCAGGGACGTATTTCCTGAGTTTATGAATACAATATGGATTTTTTTGTGACGATAACAAATATTGATGTAATCATAGTAGTATCGACTAGATAAGCTCTTGCACTTGGTATCATTACAGTGGATGTCAGGTGTAGATCCACCCATTGCATGAGCTATTGCAGGGGTCACCAACCTTTTTGAAAGCAAGAGCTACTTCTTGGGTAGTGATTAATGCGAAGGGCTACCAGTTTGATACACACTTCAATAAATTGCCAGAAATAGCCAATTTGCTCAATTTACCTTTAACTCTATGTTATTATTAATAATTAATGATATTTACACTTAATTGAACAGTTCAAAAGAGGAGAAAACACGAAAAAAAAGGCAATTAAATTTTGAAACATAGTTTATCTTCAATTTCGACTCTTTAAAATTCAAAATTCAACCGAAAAAAAGAAGAGAAAAACTAGCTAATTGGAATCTTTTTGAAAAAATTTAAAAAAGAATTTATGGAACATCATTAGTCATTTTTCCTGATTAAGATTAATTTTAGAATTTTGATGACATGTTTTAAATAGGTTAAAATCCAATCTGCACTTTGTTAGAATATATAACAAATTGGACCAAGCTATATTTCTAACAAAGACAAATCATTATTTCTTCTAGATTTTCCACAACAAAAATTTTAAAAGAAATTCAAAAGACTTTGAAATAAGATTTCAATTTGATTCTACAGATTTTCTAGATTTGCCAGAATATTTTTTTTGAATTTTAACCATAATAAGTTTGAAGAAATATTTCACAAATATTCTTCGTCGAAAAAACAAATTAAAATGTATTTATTATTCTTTACAATAAAAAAAATTAATTTACTTGAACGTTAATTTAAATTGTCAGGAAAGAAGAGGAAGGAATTTAAAAGGTAAAAAGGTATATGTGTTTAAAAATCCTAAAATCATTTTTAAGGTTGTATTTTTTCTCTAAAATTGTCTTTCTGAAAGTTATAAGAAGCAAAGTTAAAAAAAATATGAATTTATTTAAACAAGTGAAGACCAAGTCTTTAAAAGATTTCCTTGGATTTTCAAATTCTATTTGAGTTTTGTCTCTCTTAGAATTAAAAATGTCGGGCAAAGCGAGACCAGCTTGCTAGTAAATAAATACAATTTAAAAATTAGAGGCAGCTCACTGGTAAGTGCTGCTATTTGAGCTATTTTTAGAACAGGCCGGCGGGCTACTCATCTGGTCCTTACGGGCTACCTGGTGCCCGCGGGCACCGCGTTGGTGACCCCTGAGCTATTGTATCCTCCTACGGTGTGTAGTGAAGCATGTTTAGCTATTCCTCGCCCTGCAGTGATAAAGGTACTTGTAAGAAACTTACTTTATTTGTCACCATGGAGGCCAGGATTAAACACTGCCGATTGCAGATGAACATTAGCCGCTAACTCGCTAGCCACGTTTTAAAGCACCTCTTCCTGAGGGCGTTTCAGTGTTATAACTTCACCTTTATCGTCAGTTTTTAAGCCAAAATGCGTCCGTTTTCCCTTTTCTGTCTCCACACTGTGTCTGCTTGTAAGTACTCTGTGTGCGCGCGCTGCCGAACATGCTCCTCTGCTCGTAAAAGCAGCAATGTCACCACGTGACGACGATGCGGCAATATGCCTGTAAAAAAAAAATAAGCGAACCGGTACTTTTTAAACAGAGTATAGTACTGTTTTTAATTCATTAGTACCACGATACTATACTAGTACCGGTATACCGTACCACCTTACACACAGGTGTACATTTCCATTTTAGATCGTAAATCTAAAGATAACATTTTACAGCTGAACCAGGACAAAAGTGATATTTTGTGTCGTTGGTCTTGAAGCCCTGGGAGAGAAACACATATCAACATGACAAACTTTGTCATTGGCTCATCACTCCGAGGGAAACATCTGGGTTTAAATTTCAACTCTAAACTTAATTTCATACCACACAGCAAAAATATAACAAAGACAGGTTTTGATCATCTTTACAATACAACCAGAGTCCGCCCAATTCTCTCTCAGGGCAATACGAAGACGTTTATGCATGCTTTTATCACGAGTCCTATCGAGTATTGCAACGCCCTGCTTACCCGTCTTCCGAAAAAGGTTATTGCACCTTTACGATTACCACATTTTCCGGACTATAAGGCGCACTTAAAATGTTTCATTTTCTCAAAACTCCACAGTGCGCCTTATAACCCGGAATAATTCTGGCTGTGCTTACCGACCTCGGATTTTTTCCAGTAGATGGCAGTCACACATAAGAGATACGTGTAGACTGCAATATGACGGAAGTCACACACAAGAGATACGTGTAGACTGCAATATGACTCAAGTAAACAACACCAACATTGTATATGTTTATTTAAAATATAGAACGTTACACACGACGCTAAAAAAATCTATCAAAATGTTTCAGTAGGACTTTGGTAAGCTATGAAGCCACACCGCTTGATGGATTGCACTGTGCTTTAATATACGAGTATTATTATGGTGTGTGTATAAGGTAAGACATATTATCTGGCGTTTTGTTTTGCAATATTATGCAAAAGCCACTTTTCTTACCTTCTGGTACCTGCTGATCTGTATTTGGGATCTGCATAAGGACACCGGAGTCGATAAGCTTCTTCTTTTTCTCTATCTTCTTGTTATGGGACATTCATCCTCCGCTGTTGCCATTTCTAATATAAAGTAGTGTGAAGTTCTTACTTATATCTGTCAGTAAACTCGCCATGAAAGCGCTAAAACATACCGGTGTAGTGAGTTTACATTATTCACCCAAGGAACTTTAGTTATTAGAGAGTTTTTCACGGGACACATTTCGGGCGTTGTTGTTGCACTAGTGAGCCACGGATGAGGAGACGCTGCTCCGTTATTGATTGAAGTAAAGTGTGAATGTCATTAAAACAGTTAGCGCCATCTTTTGACACTTCTTGCACTCCCGTCTTTGCACGCTACACCGCTACAACAAAGATGACGGGGAGAAGACGCCGTCGAAGGTGAGCCACGTAAATAAGACCGCCCACAAAACAGCGCATCCTGAAGATGATCTGTAAAACATCATCTGTGCAACATTTTGACCAAAGAACTACCATCACATGTTATGTAGACCACAAGGAAGTATTTTACATTTAGAAGAAAAAAAAAGTAATATGACCTCTTTAATGCGCCTTATAATCCGGTGCGCCTTTTGTATGAACATAGACCTGACTAGACCCGCTCAACGGCAGTGCGCCTTGTAATCCGGTGAGCCCTATGTACCGGAAAATACGGTACTCCAAAATTCAACGGCACATGTCCTGACATAGACCAGAAGGCAGGCCCACATTACACCAGTTTTAAAATCACTGCATTGCCTCCCTGTGTGTTTCAGTTTTAAAAGCAGGCTTAAATCCCACCTTTTTGATTTGGCTTGTATTTTCCTGTTTATTTCTCATTAGTTATGCTAGATTGTATTTAGTTCTATCTATTTATTGTAAATTTACTGTATATACAGTACAGGCCCAAAAATTGGACACCCCTTCTCATTCAAAGTATTTTCATGACTATTTACAACAAAGACCAGAAGGCAGGCCCATATTACACCAGTTTTAAAATCACTGCATTGCCTCACTGTGTGTTTCAGGATTAATTTTAAGGTTATCCTTATTATTTTTGTATGGTATTGGACCTTCTTATCTTTCAAATTAACTTTTACTCCACAAACCCTTGCGGACCCTGAGGTCCTCCGACACTCGTCTCCTAATTATTCCAAAAGTCAGGACACAAAGTCAAAGGATGACATCTTTCTGAGGGCTGCAGTGATCCTTCATGTTTATAAAAGCAGGCTTTAAACCCACATTTTTGATTTGGCTTGTATTTTCCTGTTTATTTCTCATTAGTTATGCTAGATTGTATTTAGTTCTATCTATTTATTGTAAATTTACTGTATATACAGTACAGGACCAAAAATTGGACACCCCTTCTCATTCAAAGTATTTTCATGACTATTTACAACAAAAACCAGAAGGCAGGCCCATATTACACCAGTTTTAAAATCACTGCATTGCCTCCCTGTGTGTTTCAGTTTTAAAAGCAGGCTTAAATCCCACCTTTTTTATTTGGCTTGTATTTTCCTGTTTATTTCTCATTAGTTATGCTAGATTGTATTTAGTTCTATCTATTTATTGTAAATTTACTCTATATACAGTACAGGCCAAACGTTTGGACAAACCTTCTCATTCAAAGTATTTTCATGACTATTTACAACAAAGACCAGAAGGCAGGCCCACATTACACCAGTTTTAAAATCACTGCATTGCCTCCCTGTGTGTTTCAGGATTAATTTTAAGGTTCTTCTTTTTATTTTTTTTATGGTATTGGACCTTCTTATCTTTCAAATTAACTTTTACTCCACAAACCCTTGCGGACCCTGAGGTCCTCCGACACTCGCCTCCTAATTATTCCAAAAGTCAGGACACAAAGTCAAAGGATGACATCTTTCTGAGGGCTGCGGTGATCCTTCATGTTTATAAAAGCAGGCTTAAAACCCACATTTTTGATTTGGCTTGTATTTTCCTGTTTATTTCTCATTAGTTAAGCTAGATTTTATTTAGTTCTATCTATTTATTGTAAATTTACTGTATATACAGTACAGGCCAAAAGTTTGGACACACCTTCTCATTCAAAGTATTTTCATGACTATTTACAACAAAGACCAGAAGGCAGGCCCATATTACACCAGTTTTAAAATCACTGCATTGCCTCCTTGTGTGTTTCAGTTTTGAAAGCAGGCTTTAATCCCACCTTTTTGATTTGGCTTGTATTTTCCTGTTTATTTCTCATTAGTTATGCTAGATTGTATTTAGTTCTATCTATTTATTGTAAATTTACTGTATATACAGTACAGGCCCAAAAATTGGACACACCTTCTCATTCAAAGTATTTTCATGACTATTTACAACAAAAACCAGAAGGCAGGCCCATATTACACCAGTTTTAAAATCACCGCATTGCCTCCCTGTGTGTTTCAGGATTAATTTTAAGGTTATCCTTATTATTTTTTTATGGTATTGGACCTTCTTGTCTTTCAAATTAACTTTTACTCCACAAACCCTTGCGGACCCTGAGGTCCTCCAACACTCGCCTCCTAATTATTCCAAAAGTCAGGACACAAAGTCAAAGGATGACATCTTTCTGAGGGCTGCGGTGATCCTTCATGTTTATAAAAGCAGGCTTTAAACCCACCTTTTTGATTTGGCTTGTATTTTCCTGTTTATTTCTCATTAGTTGTGCTAGATTTTATTTAGTTCTATGTACTTATTGTAAATTTACTGTATATACAGTACAGGCCCAAAAATTGGACACACCTTCTCTTTCAAAGTATTTTCATGACTATTTACAACAAAGACCAGAAGGCAGGCCCACATTACACCAGTTTGAAAATCACTGCATTGCCTCACTGTGTGTTTCAGGATTAATTTTAAGGTTCTTCTTTTTATTTTTTTTATGGTATTGGACCTTCTTATCTTTCAAATTAACTTTTACTCCACAAACCCTTGCGGACCCTGAGGTCCTCCGACACTCGTCTCCTAATTATTCCAAAAGTCAGGACACAAAGTCAAAGGATGACATCTTTCTGAGGGCTGCAGTGATCCTTCATGTTTATAAAAGCAGGCTTTAAACCCACATTTTTGATTTGGCTTGTATTTTCCTGTTTATTTCTCATTAGTTGTGCTAGATTTTATTTAGTTCTATGTACTTATTGTAAATTTACTGTATATACAGTATGGCCCAAAAATTGGACACCCCTTCTCATTCAAAGTATTTTTATGACTATTTACAACAAAGACCAGAAGGCAGGCCCATATTACACCAGTTTTAAAATCACTGCATTGCCTCCCTGTGTGTTTCAGTTTTAAAAGCAGGCTTTAATCCCACCTTTTTGATTTGGCTTGTATTTTCCTGTTTATTTCTCATTAGTTAAGCTAGATTGTATTTAGTTCTATCTATTTATTGTAAATGTACTGTATATACAGTACAGGCCAAAAGTTTGGACACACCTTCTCATTCAAAGTATTTTCATGACTATTTACAACAAAGACCAGAAGGCAGGCCCACATTACACCAGTTTTAAAATCACTGCATTGCCTCCCTGTGTGTTTCAGGATTAATTTTAAGGTTCTTATTATTATTTTTGTTTATGGTATTGGACCTTCTTATCTTTCCAATTAGCTCTGCAAACCGGATAAAAGTTTGGCCACACCTTGTCATTCAAAGTGTTTTCATGATTATTTAGATTGTAGATAGAGATGTCCGATAATATCGGCCGATAAATGCTTTAAAATGTGATATCGTAAATTATCGGTATCGGTTTCAAAAAGTACAATTAATGACTTTTTAAAATGACTTTTTATAATTTCCTGTTATACAGTATACCCGGTCAGTCTGGCACTAAATGAAGACTATGTTATTGTTTACTTTATTACTCTAGTATACTCTGGACTGAAGCTGTGTGCCTTCATTGTTTTTGTAGCTGTTGTTTTGAGGCATGTTTAAAAAAAAAAAAAAGAATAATGCACTTTCTTAGACTTAGACTTAGACTTAGACTTTGTGAAAGTCAAAGTATAGTATGTCCCATAGTTGTAGTGGGTATCAGGATTATTTTAGGGTGAGCATGTCCCAAATTCCAAGCTGCTGTTTTGAGGCATGTTAAAAAAAAAATAATGCACTTTGTGACTTCAATAATAAATATGGCAGTGCCATGTTGGCACTTTTTTCCATAATTTGAGTTGAATTATTTTGGAAAACCTTGTTACATTGTTTAATGCATCCAGCGGGGCATCACAACAAAAATAGGCATAATAATGTGTTAATTCCACGACCGTATATATCGGTATCGGTTGATATCAGAATCGGTAATTAAGAGTTGGACAATATCGGAATATCGGATATGGGCAAAAAAAGCCATTATCGGACATCTCTAATTGTAGATTGTCACTGAAGGCATCACAACTATGAATGAACACATGTGGAGTTATGTACTTAACAAAAAAAGGTGAAATAACTGAAAAAATGTTTTATATTCTAGTTCCTTCAAAATAGCCACCCTTTGCTCTGATTACTGCTTTGCACACTCTTGGCATTCTCTCCATGAGCTAACTCCATCAAAACTGTTGGAAAACCATGTTACCTCTCGAAGCTCATCTTGAAGCTTATGTGCTTCCTTTTGTTAATTTTATAGCAACAGAACCAATGTTGCAATCGCAGGAAACTGCTTAGAGGCCTACTGAAAGCCACTACTAGCGACCACGCAGTCTGATAGTTTATATATCAATGATGAAATCTTAACATTGCAACACATGCCAATACGGCCGGGTTGGATTAGTAAAGTGCAATTTTAAATTTCCCGCGAAATATCCTGCTGAAAACGTCTCGGTATGATGACGTTTGCGCGTGACGTGACGGATTGTAGCGGACATATTGGGACAGCATTGTGGCCAGCTATTAAGTCGTCTGTTTTCATCGCAAAATTCCACAGTATTCTGGACATCTGTGTTGGTGAATCTTTTGCTATTTTTTTAATGAACAATGGAGACAGCAAAGAAGAAAGCTGTAGGTGGGAAGCGGTGTATTAGCGGCCGGCTGCAGCAACACAAACACGTAGCCGGTGTTTCATTGTTTACATTCCCGAAAGATGACAGTCAAGCTTTACCATTGGCCTGGGACAACAGAGACTCTTACCAGGAGGACTTTGAGTTGGATACACGGTACCGTGAGTACGCAGCTGTGGCTTCCAAACATTTGATCGCTCGCCCGTACGTGCGTGCCGCTATGTGCATGTCACGTACGTAACTTTGGGGAAATATATGTGCTGTATGAACTTTGCGCAGGTGAACGACACTTTGGGCTGTGGGATTGAGTGTGTTGTGCGGGTGTTTGATTTGTATTGGTGGGTTATATGGACGGGAGGGGGGAGGTGTTTGTTATGCGGGATTAATTTGTGGCATATTAAATATAAGCCTGGTTGTATATATGTCTTGTGTTTATT
>NC_084742.1:71407975-71414377 GCF_033978785.1 Entelurus aequoreus
TATTCACATGTGAATAATGCTGTATAATAGACTGTATTTATATTATTCACATGTGAATAATGCTGTATAATAGACTGTATTTATATTATTCACATGTGAATAATGCTGTATAATAGACTGTATTTATATTATTCACATGTGAATAATGCTGTATAATAGACTGTATTTATATTATTCACATGTGAATAATGCTGTATAATAGACCGTATTTATATCATTCACATGTGAATAATGCTGTATAATAGACTGTATTTATATTATTCACATGTGAATAATTCTGTATAATAGACTGTATTTATGATATTCACATGTGAATAATGCTATATAATAGACTGTATTTATAATATTCACATGTGAATAATGCTGTATAAAAGACCATATTTATGTTATTCACATGTGAATAATGCTGTATAATAGACTGTATTTATATTATTCACATGTGAATAATGCTGTAATAGACTGTATTTATATTATTAACATGTGAATAATGCTGTATAATAGACTGTGTTTATATTATTCACATGTGAATAATGCTGTATAACAGATTGTATTTACTGTATATCAATCACATGTGAATAATGATGTATAATAGACCGTATTTATATTATTGACATGTGAATAATGCTGTAATAGACTGTATTTATATTATTCACATGTGAATAATGCTGTATAAAAGACCATATTTATGTTATTCACATGTGAATAATGCTGTATAATAGACTGTGTTTATATTATTCACATGTGAATAATGCTGTAATAGACTGTATTTATATTATTCACATGTGAATAATGCTGTATAACAGATTGTATTTACTGTATATCAATCACATGTGAATAATGATGTATAATAGACCATATTTATATTATTGACATGTGAATAATGCTGTAATAGACTGTATTTATATTATTCACATGTGAATAATGCTGTATAATAGACTGTATTTATATCAATCACATGTGAATAATGCTGTATAATAGACCGTATTTATATTATTCACATTTGAATAATGCTGTATAATAGACCGTATTAATATCATTCACATGTGAATAATGCTGTATAATAGACTGTATTTATATTATTCACATGTGAATAATGCTATATAATAGACTGTATTCATAATATTCACATGTGAATAATGCTGTATAAAAGACCATATTTATGTTATTCACATGTGAATAATGCTGTATAATAGACTGTATTTATATTATTCACATGTGAATAATGCTGTAATAGACTGTATTTATATTATTAACATGTGAATAATGCTGTATAATAGACTGTGTTTATATTATTCACATGTGAATAATGCTGTATAACAGATTGTATTTACTGTATATCAATCACATGTGAATAATGATGTATAATCAGCAGGAACTTCACTCGGTGACAGAAAACACTGTGAGTAATGGCTTCCTGCGCGTCTTGCACCATACTCACGGAGAGGTTGGCTCTGCTAGAGGGCCGTGTCCGCCAGTTAGAGCAGAGTAATGTCGTAACTTTAGATGTTGCGGACACATCTGCTAGCGTTAGCTGTAGCGAGCTAACTAGCCCAGCTTGTAGCAGTCCTAAGCGGCCTACAAGCTACGGTGTACCGGTTGAGACGCATAATAGATTTAGCTCTTTAGCTAGTCCTACACCCCAGTCTACCGGGCACCACACCTTAGTTATAGGGGACTCCATCACCCGAAACATAAAGCTTAGCAAACCAGCCACAATAAAGTGTATCCCCGGGGCCAGAGCACCTGACATTGAAGCTAATCTTAGGGAGCTAACTCGCAACAGGCCTAGTAAACACGTACGACAGGCTAATCGCACCACTAATTATGCGAATATAGTTGTACACGTTGGCTCCAATGACACTAGAATGAGACAGTCAGAGATTACAAAGAGAAACATAGCCAGGACTTGTGATCTCGCCAGAAAGATGTCCAGGCATCGAGTAATTGTCTCTGGCCCCCTGCCTGCGAGAGGCAATGATGAGAGATATAGCAGATTAGTCTCGCTTAACAAGTGGTTGGCTAGCTACTGTAGGACGCAGGGACTAACGTTTATTGATAACTGGCCCTCTTTCTGGGGCAAACCAGGCTTGCTGATGAGAGACGGCCTTCACCCTAACCAGGAAGGCGCCATCATCCTGTCTAGAAACATAGACTACTATTTAAGTCTCACTTGACTGACTACACTAGAGCAAGCCCGGTCACAGGCAATTACAATGTCTGTTAGTCCGGGTGAGGAGTCAGTTAAGCTAGAACTAGCCAGCGCCAGGCTGGATAATCCATGTACGCATAGCAATTCTCTTAGAATAATACACAATTCACATAATGTTTTTTCTGTTGTGTCTGTGTCAGAGGTGGACATGCATTCTACTGAGGTGGCAAATTATGATATGTCCAGTCTATTGCAGCACCAAGCAAACAATCGGAAATTCCCGTCATATCAATTCCTAGATATGGTCGAAACTATTTAAAGTGCACTACGCATAATAAACGCAACATTGTTAATATTGCCACTACGGATAATCTTAACAAAAACTCGTCAAAACAGCCCAATACCTATAATATGGGCTTTTTAAACATAAGATCATTGTCTCCCAAGGCGTTATTGGTTAATGAGGTCATTAGAGACAACAATCTTAACGTCATTGGTCTTAGCGAAACCTGGCTCAAACCGGACGAATTTTTTGCGCTCAATGAGGCATCTCCTCCTAACTATACGAATGCGCATGTTGCCCGCCCTCTTAAAAGGGGAGGGGGTGTCGCACTAATATACAATGAAAATTTCAACCTTACCCCTAACCTAAATAATAAATATAAATCGTTTGAGGTGCTTACTATGAGGTCTGTCACACCGCTACCTCTCGACCTGGCTGTTATCTACCGCCCCCCTGGGCCCTATTCGGACTTTATCAGTGAATTCTCAGAGTTCGTTGCTGATCTAGTGACGCACGCCGACAATATAATCATAATGGGGGACTTTAATATCCATATGAATACCCCATCGGACCCTCAGTGCGTGGCGCTCCAAACCATAATTGATAGCTGTGGTCTTACACAAATAATACATGAACCCACGCATCGCAACGGTAATACAATAGATCTAGTGCTTGTCAGGGGTGTCACCACCTCCAAAGTTATGATACTTCCATATACTAAAGTAATGTCCGATCATTACCTTATAAAATTTGAAGTTTTGACTCTTTGTCAACAAGCTAATAATAATAATAACTGCTATAGCGGCCGCAACATTAATGCTGCCACAACGATGACTCTTGCTGACCTACTGCCTTCGGTAATAGCACCATTCCCAAATTATGTCGGCTCTATTGATAAACTCACTAACAACTTTGACGATGCCTTGCGCGAAATTATTGATAGTATAGCACCGCTAAAGCAAAAAAGGGCCCCTAAAAGGCGCACCCCATGGTTTACAGAAGAAATTAGAGCTCATAAATTATCATGTAGAAAACTGGAACGCAAATGGCGCGCGACTAAACTTGAGGTTTTCCATCAAGCATGGAGTGATAGTTTAATAACTTATAAACGCATGCTTACCTTAGCTAAAGCTAAATACTACTCAAATCTCATCCGCCTCAACAAAAACGATCCTAAATTTCTGTTTAGTACAGTAGCATCGCTAACCCAACAAGGGACTCCTCCCAGTAGCTCCACCCACTCGGCAGATGATTTTATGAATTTCTTTAATAAGAAAATTGAACTCATTAGAAAGGAGATTAAAGACAACGCATCCCAGCTACAACTGGGCTCTATTAACACAAATACGACTGTATATACGACGGACACTGCCCTCCAAAATAGTCTCTCTATTTTGATGAAATAACATTAGAGGAATTATTACAGCGTGTAAGTGGGATAAAACAAACAACATGTTTACTTGACCCACTTCCTGGGAAACTTATCAAGGAACTGTTTGTATTATTAGGTCCATCAGTGTTAAATATTATAAACTTATCACTTTCCTCCGGCACTGTTCCCCTAGCATTCAAAAAAGCGGTTATTCATCCTCTGCTCAAAAGACCTAACCTCGATCCTGACCTCATGGTAAACTACAGACCGGTCTCCCACCTTCCGTTTATTTCCAAAATTCTCGAAAAAAACTGTTGCACAGCAGCTAAATGAACACTTAGTGACTAACAATCTCTGTGAACCTTTTCAATCCGGTTTCAGGGCAAATCACTCTACGGAGACAGCCCTCGCAAAAATGACTAATGATCAATTGCTAACCATGGATTCTGATGCGTCATCTATGTTGCTGCTTCTTGATCTTAGCGCCGCTTTCGATACCGTCGATCATAATATTTTATTAGAGCGTATCAAAACACGTATTGGTATGTCAGACTTAGCCTTGTCTTGGTTTAACTCTTATCTTACTGACAGGATGCAGTGCGTTCTCCCATAACAATGTGACCTCGGACTATGTCAAGGTAACGTGCGGAGTTCCCCAGGGTTCGGTTCTTGGCCCTGCACTCTTTAGTATTTACATGCTGCCGCTGGGTGACATCATACGCAAGTACGGTGTTAGCTTTCACTGTTATGCTGATGACTCAACTCTACATGCCCCTAAAGCTGACCAACACGCCGGACTGTAGTCAGCTGGAGGCGTGTCTTAATGAAATTAAACAATGGATGTCCGCTAACTTTTTGCAACTCAACGCTAAAAAAACGGAAATGCTGATTATCGGTCCTGCTAGACACCAACATCTATTTAATAATACCACCTTAACATTTGACAACCAAACAATTAAACAAGGAGACTCGGTAAAGAATCTGGGTATTATCTTCCACCCAACTCTCTCGTTTGAGTCACACATTAAGAGTGTTACTAAAACGGCCTTCTTTCATCTCCGTAATATCGCTAAAATTCGTTCCATCTTGTCCACTAGCGACGCTGAGATCATTATTCATGCGTTCGTTACATCTCGTCTCGATTACTGTAACGTATTATTTTCGGGCCTCCCTATGTCTAGCATTCAAAGATTACAGATGGTACAAAATGCGGCTGCAAGGCTTTTGACAAAAACAAGAAAGTTTGATCATATTACGCCTATACTGTATATACCTTTATATACATATATACATATACATATACCTATACTGGCTCACTTGCACTGGCTTCCTGTGCACTTAAGATGCGACTTTAAGGTTTTACTACTTACGTATAAAATATTACACGGTTTAGCTCCAGCCTATCTCGCCGATTGTATTGTACCATATGTCCCGACAAGAAATCTGCGTTCAAAGAACTCCGGCTTATTAGTGATTCCCAGAGCCAAAAAAAAGTCTGCGGGCTATAGAGCGTTTTCTATTCGGGCTCCAGTACTCTGGAATGCCCTCCCGGTAACAGTTAGAGATGCTACCTCAGTAGAAGCATTTAAGTCCCATCTTAAAACTCATTTGTATAATCTAGCCTTTAAATAGACCCCCCCTTTTTTAGACCAGTTGATCTGCCGTTTCTTTTCTTCTCTCCTCTTCTCCCCTGTCCCTTGCGAGGGGGAGTTGCATAGGTCCGGTGGCCATGGATGAAGTGCTGCTGTCCAGAGCCGGGACCCCGGGTGGACCACTAGCCTGTGCATCGGTTGGGGACATCTCTGCGCTGCTGACCCGTCTCCGCTCGGGATGGTTTCCTGTTGGCCCCGCTGTGGACTGGACTCCCGCTGATGTGTTGGATCCACTGTGGACTGGACTTTCACAATGTTATGTCAGACCCACTCGACATCCGTTGCTTTCGGTCTCCCCTAGAGGGGGGGGGTTACCCACATATGCGGTCCTCTCCAAGGTTTCTCATAGTCATTCACCGACGTCCCACTGGGGTGAGTTTTTCCTTGCCCGTATGTGGGCTCTGTACCGAGGATGTCGTTGTGGCTTGTACAGCCCTTTGAGACACTTGTGATTTAGGGCTATATAAATAAACATTGATTGATTGATTGACATTGATTGATATAATAGACCGTATTTATATAATTGACATGTGAATAATGCTGTAATAGACTGTATTTATATTATTCACATGTGAATAATGCTGTATAAAAGACCATATTTATGTTATTCACATGTGAATAATGCTGTATAATAGACTGTGTTTATATTATTCACATGTGAATAATGCTGTAATAGACTGTATTTATATTATTCACATGTGAATAATGCTGTATAACAGATTGTATTTACTGTATATCAATCACATGTGAATAATGATGTATAATAGACCGTATTTATATTATTGACATGTGAATAATGCTGTAATAGACTGTATTTATATTATTCACATGTGAATAATGCTGTATAATAGACCGTATTTATATTATTCGCATTTGAATAATGCTGTATAATAGACCGTATTAATATCATTCACATGTGAATAATGCTGTATAATAGACTGTATTT
>NC_084742.1:71414397-71421897 GCF_033978785.1 Entelurus aequoreus
GCTATAGAAGATATTTGACCAAACCCTAGCTATAGAATATATGTGACCAAACCCTAGATATAGAAGATCTTTGACCAAACCCTAGATATTGAAGATCTTTGACCAAACCCTAGCTATAAAAGATTTTTAAGCAAACCCTAGCTATAGAATGTATTTGACCAAACCCTAGGTATAGAAGATATTTGACCAAACCCTAGCTATAGAAGATGTTTGACCAAACCCTAGATATAGAAGATCTTTGACCAAACCCTAGATATAGAAGATATTTGACCAAACCCTAGATATAGAATATCTTTGACCAAACCCTAGCTATAGAAGATCTTTAATCAAACCCTATCTATAGAAGATATTTGACCAAACCTTAGGCATAGAATATCTTTGACCAAACCCTAGCTTTAGAAGATATTTGACCAAACCCTACATGTAGAAGATCTGTGACCAAACCCTAGATACAGAAGACATTTGACCAAACCCTACATGTAGAAGATATTTGACCAAACCCTACATGTAGAAGATATTTGACCAAACCCGAGGTATAGCAGATATTTGACCAAATCCTAGCTACAGAAGATATTTGACCAAACCCTAGCTATAGAATATATGTGACCAAACCCTAGATATAGAAGATCTTTGACCAAACCCTAGCTCTTGAAGATCTTTGAGCAAACCCTAGATATACAAGATCTTTGAATAGTGTTATTGCTGTAAGTTCTTAAAAATATATGTCCCGGTACGTATAAGAAAGTATATGTGTATGTACTTGGATTATTCGATTAATGATCCCTGATATAGAGGTTTCTTGGCTACTGTTTTGCAGTAGGCCTCTTGAAAACGGCGTGTGTCATTAAGGACGGTTCTGTACAAACTTTGGTTTTAAGGTCACATATATATATATATATATATATATATATATATATATATATATATATATATATATATATATATATATATATATATATATATATATATATATATATATATCTATATATATATATATATATATATATATATATATATATATATATATATATATATATATATATATATATATATATATATATATATATATATATTTATATATATATATATATATATATATATATATATATATATATATATATATATAGATATATATATATATATATATATATATATATATATATATATATATATATATATATATATATATATATACACATGCATACATATACACATATAAATATACACATACATATACATATACATATATATACAGACAAAATATATAATATATATATAAAAATATATACATATATATATATATATATATATATATATATATATATATATACATACACATTTATATATATACACACATATACATATATACACATACATATATATACAGACAAAAACATACATATGTACATATACACATCTTCATACATATATACACATATACATAGATATATACATATATATATATATATATATATATATACACAAAAACATGCACAGTATACATACATATACATATACATACAAATTATGTCAAACCTTTTTGTTATGAGTTAATACCACACAAGTTTCACATTTGATGTTGAAATTGCTGATATTAAAGAACGTTCAAACAATTTTCCAATGTTTTTCATTACCACCTGTATATATAATTATGTCTTTGCTGCAAGCCCTTAAAAACCATGTTTCTTGTCCTGTGGTTTTGTGGCCTTCGGTTCGCGGCACAAGTAACTGGCAATTTTCTTTCTTTTCGAGAGAAAAGAAAGAATTTAAAGTTGTTTTTCTCCCCATTGAGTCACTTTGTCCGTCCTTGACAACGTTGCACAACCACGAGTCATTACTCTTCCATTTCCCACCGATTAGACCGCTGTACTTTGAGTTAATAGAAAAGAGAAGAAAATAAAGAAAACCCGCCATCTTTATGAAGTCGCCCCCCCCCCCCTTGTTTAAACACATGCATACATCGACTTTCTGCCGTTCGCCCATACAAAAAAAAACGTCGCACTTTAAGTTTTGCTTCTCCAATTTAATGATGGAGAGAGTGAAGGCGTGATGGATGAGCGTTGGAAGCAGCTCGGACGTTCCAGGATGAGCACAGTCTGTTCTGCTTTATGCCGTTGCCAAAAAGGACGTCGGTGGCTCCTTCAGGCACGTGCCATCCTCACCCTGGGTGAATCCCACAAACAGGTGGGCCTCGGGTACCGTCGGGTCCACTCGGAGCGGAGATTAATTGGAATCAATTGATGGCTGCAATTACCGTTGGCATATCTGCATTCATGTTCAAACTTGGCAAAAACGGCTAAAATACTCCCAAATATTTATTCCAAATAAAAACAAAGTGCAGAATTGACCTGTTGTTCCAAGCGTGTCATTGGTGAAACTTCTGTGTCCTCGCTGACCTGCTTTTTTACCCCCAACACCCAATCGTCCGGAGGGCAATCAACGCCTTGATGAAGTGGAGGCCATTGTGAACAACAAAGGGCTTACTCCATCTTGGTTCTATCTGGCTGACATCTTTACTCCCCGAAGGTGTTCCAGGCTCTCTGCCAGTTCCAGAGTCGTTCTGTTCGACGCTTGCAGACTTGGAGAAACATGAGGTTCCAAGCCAGAACTTCTCATGGAACTGTCTGAATAGTAAATACATAAACATGGACCAAACCCGGGAATGACATCAAAACGTCTCTTTGACAAGGGCTTTTGGTCCTCAATATACAAACCCCGTTTCCATATGAGTTGGGAAATGGTGTTAGATGTAAATATAAACGGAATACAATGATTTGCAAATCCTTTTCAAGCCATATTCAGTTGAATATGCTACAAAGACAACATATTTCATGTTCAAACTGTCAAACATGTTTTTTTGTGCAAATAATCATTAACTTTAGAGTTTGATGGCAGCAACACGTGACAAAGAAGTTGGGAAAGGTGGCAATAAATACTGATAAAGTTGAGGAATGCTCATCAAACACTTATTTGGAACATCCCACAGGTGAACAGGCTAATTGGGAACAGGTGGGTGCCATGATTGGCTATAAAAGTAGATTCCATGAAATGCTCAGTCATTCACAAACAAGGATGGGGCGAGGGTCACCACTTTGTCAACAAATGCCTGAGCAAATTGTTGAACAGTTTAAGAAAAACCTTTCTCAAGCAGCTATTGCAAGGAATTTAGGGATTTCACCATCTACGCTCCGTAATATCATCAAAGGGTTCAGAGAATGTGGATAAATCACTGCACGTAAGCAGCTAAGCCCGTGACCTTCCATCCCTCAGGCTGTACTGCATCAACAAGCCACATCAGTGTGTAAAGGATATCACCACATGGGCTCAGGAAACACTTCAGAAACCCACTGTCAATAACTACAGTTGGTCGCTACATCTGTAAGTGCAAGTTAAAACTCTCCTATGCAAGGCGAAAACCGTTTATCAACAACACCCAGAAACGCCGTCGGCTTCGCTGGGCCTGAGCTCATCTAAGATGGACTGATGCAAAGTGGAAAAGTGTTCTGTGGTCTGACGAGTCCACAAGAGGAAAAGAACCATCCGGATTGTTATAGGCGCAAAGTGTAAAAGGCAGCATGTGTGATGGTATGGGGGTGTATTAGTGCCCAAGACATGGGTAACTTACACATCTGTGAAGGCGCCATTAATGCTGAAAGGTACATACAGCTTTTGGAGCAACATATGTTGCCATCCAAGCAACGCAGCGAAACCGGCGGCGTTTCTGGGTGTTGTTGATAAATGGCGTCGGCTTTGCATAGTAGAGTTTTTAACTTGCACTTACAGATGTAGCGACTAACTGTAGTTACTGACAGTGGTTTTCTGAAGTGTTCCTGAGCCCACGTGGTGATATCCTTTACACACTGATGTTGCTTTTTGATGCAGTACAGCCTGAGGGATGGAAGGTCCGTAATATCATCACGTGCAGTGATTTCTCCAGATTCTCCGAACCTTTTGATGATATTACGGAGCATAGATGGTGAAATCCCTAAATTCCTTGCAATAGCTGCTTGAGAAATGTTGTTCTTAAGCTGTTGGACAATTTGCTCACACATTTGTTCACAAAGTAGTGACCCTCGCCCTGATCCTTGTTTGTGAATGACTTCTTCAGCCTAGGAACCTTATAAAAAAATGAAATAAAATTGTCTGAGATACAATACACATTTTTAGTAGTTTTTTATGTGTATTTTTCAAATCTAGATTAAAAAAAAAAGAGAATGCAGCATGTTTTCATGTGTTTAGCTTTCATTTTAATGAATTGTTTTTGGTGATATCCTTTACACACTGATGTCGCTTTTTGATGCAGTACCGCCTGAGGGATGGAAGGTCCGTAATATCATCACGTGCAGTGATTTCTCCAGATTCTCTGAACCTTTTGATGATATTGCGGACCGTGGATGGTAAAATTCCTAATTTCCTTGCAATAGATGGTTGCTGTTGGACAATTTGCTCACTCATTTGTTGACAAAGTGGTGACCCTCGCCCCACCCTTGTTTGTGAACGACGGAGCATTTTCACGGAAGCTGCTTTTATACCCAATCATGGCACCCACCTGTTCCCAATTAGCCTGTTCACCTGTGGGATGTTCCAAATAAGTGTTTGATGAGCATTCCTCAACTTTATCAGTCTTTTGTGCCACTTGTGACAGCTTTTTTGAAACATGTCGCAGGCAGCCAATTCCAAATGAGCTAATATTTGCAAAAAATAACAAAGTTTACCAGTTGGAACGTTAAAGGCCTACTGAAAGCCACTACTAGCGACCACGCAGTCTGATAGTTTATATATCAATGATGAAATCTTAACATTGCAACACATGCCAATACGGCCGGGTTAACTTATAAAGTGACATTTTAAATTTCCCGCCAAACTTCCGGTTGAAAAAGCCTTTGGAGGATGACGTATGCGCGTGACGTAGCCCGGGGAACAGAGGTATGCCTTCCCCATTGAATACAATACAAAAAAGCTCTGTTTTCATTTCATAATTCCACAGTATTCTGGACATCTGTGTTGGTGAATCTTTTGCAATTTGTTTAATGAACAATGACGACTGCAAAGAAGAACGTTGTAGGTGGGATTGGTGTATTAGCGGCTGGCTGCAGCAACACAACAAGGACTACTTACTTGGATAGCAGACGCCTAGCCGATGCTAGCCGCGGCCAGCGCACGGATGATCGGGTTAAGTCCTTCGTCGCGCCGTCGATCCCTGGAACGCAGGTGAGCACGGGTGTTGATGAGCAGTGCAGATGAGGGCTGGCTGGCGTAGGTGGAGCGCTAATGTTTTTAGCATAGCTCTGTGAGGTCCGGTTGCTAAGTTGCTAAGTTAGCCTTAGCGTCGTTAGCAACAGAATTGTTAAGCTTTGCCTGGCTGAGATCTATTAACCGTGTAGTTACATGTCCATGGTTTAATAGTATTGTTGATCTTCTGTCTATCCTTCCAGTCAGGGATTTATTTATTTTGTTTCTATCTGCATTTGAGACAGATGCTATCACGTTAGCTCATGCTAAAGAGCTTCGTCGATGTATTGTCGTGGAGATAAAAGTCACTGTGAATGTCCATTTCGCGTTCTCGACTCTCATTTTCAAGAGGATATAGTATCCCAGGTGGTTTAAAATACAAATCCGTGATCCACAATAGAAAAAGGAGAAAGTGTGGAATCCAATGAGCCAGCTTGTACCTAAGTTACGGTCAGAGCGAAAAAAAAATATGTATTTCACTGCATTCTAGTCCGTCACTCTAACGTTCCTCATCCACGAATCTTTCATCCTCGCTCAAATTAATGGGGTAATCGTCGCTTTCTCGGTCCGAATAGCTCTAGCTGCGTTGAAAACAATAGGACAATATGAGGGAGTGAACAACTGACAACGTCACGCTACTTCCGGTAGGGGCAAGGTTATTTTTTATCAGAGAACCAAAAGTTGCGAACTTTATCGTCGATGTTCTCTACTAAATCCTTTCAGCAAAAATATGGCAATATCGCGAAATGATCAAGTATGACACATAGAATGGATCTGCTATCCCCGTTTAAATAAAAAAAAATCATTTCAGTAGGCCTTTAAATATCTTGTCTTTGCAGTCTATTCAATGGCATATAAGTTGAAAAGGATTTGCAAATCATCGTATTCTGTTTTATTTACCATTTACACAACTTGACAACTTCACTGCTTTTAGGGTTTGTAACTTTGCTACATTCCAAATGGACTCTTTGCACAGATATTTGTGTTACAGACACTTTGTCACTAAAGCACAATATTTTGTCTTTATATTATTGAAACACATTTTTCAAAAATCACACAATTAAAACAGATTTGAGGGAGTGGGAATGTGGCGTCCCAGTGCTGCCGCAACAGGTGTGGTAGTACCAGTGCGTAACTTGTTGAAGTTGTTGATGCTAATTCCAGGGACGCGGCAGCAGATGGTGCGTGAGTGACAAGGCATCATGTGTGAAATGGAGGAAGCGGCGTCCTCTGGGATGCACTCCTCCGTCACGCCGCCTGCGCCGCCTGTCACATCTCTCTGCCACGTTCCGCCACGTCGCGTGCTTCTCTTGTCCGCGTCCTTTCGCTGTCTCTCGAGAGCTTTTACGGTGCGGCGATGATGGGGTGAAATGAGCTGCTGATAATTCACACAACAAAGATTGTAAATGACAAAGGGATTGCTTACGAATGTCTGTTCTTTCTTTCCACGTCTCTTCTGGTTTATTCCAACACTTGAAGTGTTCTTTTATGTCGTCTTGCCTCGTGTGCCAAACACCTCTGGCAGAGCTTCGATTTATGCTTTTGTGTTTCTTTGTGTTTCTTGTCCCCCCAGCCCAGCCTCCCTGGAGGATAAAACACACAAACACACTTCTATGGACATTGTGGGGACTCCGAGCTGTCCAGTCATACATTATGTTGACTGGAAGGATCCTTTATGATGGACTGTTTTTACATTAGCGGCCCAATTAATAGCCACAATGGTCGTGCCCCATTGTGGCGCCCCCTATAGGTTGGAGGGATGCGCCGATCGATCGGTATCGGCTGATTTTCGCGAAAAGTATGTGATCATCCACTGCCGACTGATGCCTTCCAATACCGATCATGGCTGGGACATCACTGACTTGCTCTTCAGGGCGAAGCCTCCGGTCTTCAGGCCAGGGTCTTCTAAAGCAGTGGTCCCCAACCTTTTTGTAACTGCGGACCGGTCGATGCTTGAGAATTTGTCTCTAGAGGTGGGAAGAAGCCGGATTACCCGGAGGGAACCCACGCAGTCTCGGGGAGGACATGAAAACTCCATTGTCTTGCTGAAATAAGCAGGGGCGTCCATGGTAATGTTGCTTGGATGGCAACATATGTTGCTCCAAAACCTGTATGTACCTTTCGGCATTAATGGTGCCTTCACAGATGTGTAAGTTACCCATGTCTTGGCCACTAATACACCCCCGTACCAGCACAGTTGCTGGCTTTTCAACTTTGCGTCTATAACAATCCGAATGGTTCATTTCCTCTTTGGTCCGGAGGACACGA
>NC_084742.1:71431897-71454397 GCF_033978785.1 Entelurus aequoreus
TTGTTTTTTCCATAAAAAACAGGGTTTTCTTTGACAAAAAGGGCATACAACTTAAATCTTAAAAAAAACCCAAAAAAACGTTATATTGACAAATATACCTAATGTTGATCTAGATATTTAAACTTTGAATAATAATAATAATAATGCTAATAAATAATGACACATTTTTTACATTTTTTTTTAACCTAAACCCTATGGGGTCCCCGGGATCAAGCCTGAGTGGAGGCCTAAATGTATATTTTGTATACATATATTGTATTGGTTTTTAAAATAAAAAAATATCTAAATGCTTGCTTTGATTTTTCAGTGTGCGACCCTCAGTGGAAAAAGTTTGGACACCCCTGTCTTTAGCGATTACGCCAACCTAGCTTATTTGTTAACAACTCTTTGTTACGTCGTGGTTCGCGATATACAACGTGGATTACCGTATTTTCCGGACTATAAAATGCACTTATAGTCTTTTGTTTCCCCCTCAAAACTCGACAGTGCCTTATTTTCTGGTTTTTATTACCGACCTGGAAGCCATTTTATTTGGCACATGGTGTAATGATAAGTGTGACCAGCAGATGGCAGTCACACACAAGAGATACGTGTAGACTGCACTATGATGGCAATATGACTCAAGTAAACAACACCAAACATTGTAAATGTTCCCTTGAAAATATAGAACATTACACACGGTGCTCAAAAATCTATCCAAATGTTTAAGTAGGACTTTGGTAAGCTATGAAGCCACACCGCTTGATGGATCGTCGGCGCATTAAACAAAGAATTATTATTATGGTGTGTGTATAAGGTAAGACATTATCTGGCGTTTTGTTTGGCAATATTATGCAAAAGCAACTATTCTTACCTTCTGGTACCTGCTGATCGGTATTTGGGATCTGCATAAGTCCTGAAAATTTCCGCGCGTCCGCCTCTGTAGTTTGTGTCGACACCGTAGTCGATAAGCTTCTTCTTTTTCTCTATCTTCTTGTTATGGAACATTCATCCTCCGCTGTTGCCATTTCTAATATAAAGTAGTGTAAAGTTCTTACTTATATCTGTCAGTAAACTCGCCATGAAAGTGATAAAACATACCGGTGTGGTGAGTTGACATTTTTCACCCAAGGAACTTTAGTTGTTAGAGAGTTCCGGTCGGACGGTTTTTCACGGGACACATTGTTGTTGCACTAGTGAGCCACGGATGAGGAGATGCTGCTCCGTTATTGATTGAAGTAAAGTCTGAATGTCATTAAAACAGTTAGCGCCATCTTTTGACACTTCTTCCACTCCCGTCCTTGCACGCTACACCGCTACAACAAAGATGACGGGGAGAAGACGCCGTCGAAGGTGATCCACGTAAATAAGACGGCGCATCCTGAAGAGACTTGAAGATGGTCCGTAAAACATCATCTATGCAACATTTTGACCAAAGAACTACCATCACATGTTAAGTAGACCACAAGGAAGTGTTTTACATTTAGAAAAAAATCATAATACGACCCCTCTAATGCGCCTTATAATCCGGAGCGCCTTTTGTAGGAAAATAGACCTGACTAGGCCCGCTCATCCGCAGTGCGCCTTTTAACCTGGTGCGCCCTATGGTCCAGACCAGGGGTCACCAACCTTTTTGAAAGCAAGAGCTACTTCTTGGGTAGTGATTAATGCGAAGGGCTACCAGTTTGATACACACTTCAATAAATTGCCAGAAATAGCCAATTTGCTCAATTTACCTTTAACTCTATGTTATTATTAATAATTAATGATATTTACACTTAATTGAACAGTTTAAAAGAGGAGAAAACACGAAAAAAATGACAATTAAATTTTGAAACATAGTTTATCTTCAATTTCGAATCTTTAAAATTCTAAATTCAACCGAAAAAAAAAAGACAAAAACTGAAAAAATTTATGGAACATCATTAGTAATTTTTCCTGTTTAAGATTAATTTTAGAATTTTGATGACATGTTTTAAATAGGTTAAAATCCAGTCTACACTTTGTTAGAATATATAACAAATTGGACCAAGCTATATTTCTAACAAAGACAAATCATTATTTCTTCTAGATTTTCCAGAACAACATTTTTTAAATAAATTCCAAAGACTTTGAAATGAGATTTAAATTTGATTCTACAGATTTTCTAGATTTACCAGAATATTTTTATTTTATTTTAATCATAATAAGTTTGAAGAAATATTTCACAAATATTCTTCATCGAAAAAACAGAAGCTAAAATGAAGAATTAAATTAAAATGTATTTATTATTCTATACTTGAACATTGATTTAAATTGTCAGGAAAGAAGAGGAAGGAATTTAAAAGGTAAAAAGGTATATGTGCTTAAAAATCCTAAAATCATTTTTAAGGTTGTATTTTTTCTCTAAATTTGTCTTTCTGAAAGTTATAAGAAGCAAAGTTAAAAAATTAATGAATTTATTTAAACAACTGAAGACCAAGTCTTTAAAATATTTTCTTGGATTTTCAAATTCTATTTGAGTTTTGTCTCTCTTAGAATTAAAAATGTCGGGCAAAGCGAGACCAGCTTGCTAGTAAATAAATACCATTTAAAAAATAGAGGCAGCTCACTGGTAAGTGCTGCTATTTGAGCTATTTTTAGAACAGGCCAGCGGGCTACTCATCTGGTCCTTACGGGCTACCTGGTGCCCGCGGGCACCGCGTTGGTGACCCCTGGTCCAGACAATACAGTAATGTTTATTATTAACACACACAAAAGTGCCAAACATTGATACCATGAAGTACCCGTATAAATGAGTGGCGTATCGGTTCAAATGTGAACACGTTATTGTTAGACCTCCTATTGTGTTGACGATTTGAAGTGATCATTACACCTTGTAAGAAAGCCGGCATGCTAATCCCGGACGTCATATTTACAGAAGCTAAACCTCCGATATTGTCACAGAAAGAGCACAGGATGATGAGCTTAGGCGGCCTCATTTAGCGACGACACTAACAAATCCTCAGCTTGTTTACAAGACGAGTGGCTTTGGTTGGCGTGTTGGCGCCAACCAAAGTCTGCCATGACAACATCATGTCAATCAATCAATGTTTACTTAGATAGTCCTAAATCACGAGAGTCTCAAAGGGCTGCACAAGCCACGACGACATCATCGGCTCGGATCCCACATCAGGGCAAAGAAAAACTCAACCCAATGGGATGACAATGAGAAACCTTGGAGAGGACCGCAGATGTGACAGTCCAGTCCATAGTGGATCTGGCATAATATTGTGAGAGTCTAGTTCCTAGTGGATCTAACATAATAGTGAGAGTCCAGTCCATAGTGAATCTAACATAATAGTGAGAGTCCAGTCCATAGTGGATCTGGCATAATATTGTGAGAGTCTAGTCCATAGTGGATCTAACATAATAGTGAGAGTCCAGTCCATAGTGGATCTAACATAATAGTGTGAGAGTCCAGTCCATAGTGGATCTAGCATAATATTGTGAGAGTCTAGTTCCTAGTGGATCTAACATAATAGTGAGAGTCCAGTCCATAGTGGATCTGGCATAGTGTTGTGAGAGTCTAGTCCCTATTGGATCTAACATAATAGTGAGAGTCCAGTCCATAGTGGATCTAGCATAATATTGTAAGAGTCCAGTCCATAGTGGATCTAACATAATATTGTGAGAGTCTAGTTCCTAGTGGATCTAACATAATAGTGAGAGTCCAGTCCATAGTGGATCTGGCATAATATTGTGAGAGTCCAGTCCATAGTGGATCTAACATAATAGTGAGAGTCCAGTCCATAGTGGATCTAGCATAATATTGTAAGAGTCCAGTCCATAGTGGATCTAGCATAATATTGTGAGAGTCTAGTTCCTAGTGGATCTAACATAATAGTGAGAGTCCAGTCCATAGTGGATCTGGCATAGTGTTGTGAGAGTCTAGTCCCTATTGGATCTAACATAATAGTGAGAGTCCAGTCCATAGTGGATCTAGCATAATATTGTAAGAGTCCAGTCCATAGTGGATCTAACATAATATTGTGAGAGTCTAGTTCCTAGTGTATCTAACATAATAGTGAGAGTCCAGTCCATAGTGGATCTGGCATAATATTGTGAGAGTCCAGTCCATAGTGGATCTAACATAATAGTGAGAGTCCAGTCCATAGTGGATCTAGCATAATATTGTAAGAGTCCAGTCCATAGTGGATCTAGCATAATATTGTGAGAGTCTAGTTCCTAGTGGATCTAACATAATAGTGAGAGTCCAGTCCATAGTGGATCTGGCATAATATTGTGAGAGTCCAGTCCATAGTGGATCTAACATGATAGTGAGAGTCCAGTCCATAGTGGATCTAACATAATAGTGAGAGTCCAGTCCATAGTGGATCCAACATAATAGTGAGAGTCCAGTCCATAGTGGATCTAACATAATAGTGAGAGTCCAGTCCATAGGGGATCTAACATAATAGTGTGAGAGTCCAGTCCATAGTGGATCTAACATAATAGTGTGAGAGTCCAGTCCATAGTGGATCTAACATAATAGTGAGAGTCCAGTCCATAGTGGATCTAACATAATAGTGAGAGTCCAGTCCATAGTGGATCTAACATAATAGTGAGAGTCCAGTCCATAGTGGATCTAACATAATAGTGAGAGTCCAGTCCATAGTGGATCTAACATAATAGTGAGAGTCCAGTCCACAGTGGATCTAACATAATAGTGAGAGTCCAGTCCATAGTGGATCTAACATAATAGTGAGAGTCCAGTCCATAGTGGATCTAAC
The DNA here is from genome assembly GCF_033978785.1 of Entelurus aequoreus. NCBI lineage: Eukaryota > Metazoa > Chordata > Actinopteri > Syngnathiformes > Syngnathidae > Entelurus > Entelurus aequoreus. Next base: position 71,436,628 of record NC_084742.1, read on the forward strand.
ATAATAGTGAGAGTCCAGTCCATAGTGGATCTAACATAATAGTGAGAGTCCAGTCCACAGTGGATCTAACATAATAGTGAGAGTCCTGTCCACAGTGGATCTAGTTATTAGTATGAGAGTCCAGTCCATAGTGGATCTGACATAATAGTGAGAGTCCAGTCCATAGTGGATCTAACATAATAGTGAGAGTCCAGTCCACAATGGATCTAACATAATAGTGAGAGTCTTGTCCACATTGGATCTAGTTATTAGTATGAGAGTCCAGTCCATAGTGGATCTGACATAATAGTGAGAGTCCAGTCCATAGTGGAGCCAGCAGGAGATCATCTTGAGTGGAGACAGGTCAGCAGCGCAGAGATGTCCCCAACTGATGCACAGATGAGTGGTTTACCCTGTGTCTTGACTTTGGACAGCTAGCGCCTCATCTGTGGTCACTGAATCTGTGCCCCCCCCCCTCCACAAAGGAGAGGGGGACAGAGCAGAAAAGAAATGGCAGATCAACTGGTCTAAAAAGGGAGGTCTATTTAAAGACTAGAGTATACAAATGAGTTTTAAGATGGGACTTCAATGCTTCTACTGAGGTATATATATATATATATATATATATATATATATATATATATATATATATATATATATATATATATATATACATATATATATATATATATATATATATATATATATATATATATATATATATATATATATATATATATATATATATATATATATATATATATATGTATATATATATATATATATATATATATATATATATATATATATATATATATATGTAATATTTTTTTTTCAGCCTAAGGGGATTTTTCCAACGTAGGCTTCACCCATCCCCCCGCACCCCCGGCCCCTCTGCAGTCCACTTCCTCGGTCTCGGTCCTCGGTAATGAGAGGCCGTGGAAAAGCTGCGGACGTCAGCCTCCTCGGATGGCAACACGACTGTCACACAGAAGGAGCTATGGAAGTCCCAGAGGTCCCATTAGTCCGTGCAGGATCTAGAGGAGGGTTCAACACTTAAAAGTGGGGAAGGCCTGATTATTATTACGGACTTATGGGTCACTTTGTGCAGCAATTACACTTTCAATCTAACCTGGTATTGGTACTGTCACTTCCCGCTTGTTGTGGTCATCTTCCAGCGTCCAGCACTGGTAGCAAACCTCTCTCACCCAGCAGGTCAGGGTGATGGATGAGAGGAACACCACCCTCTCCATGAGCATCTGCTAGCAAACACGTCTGTGCCCAAAGAACCTGCGAGATGAAAGAGTAGAGAGGTATAATATATTCATAAGACTGTACATGCTAATATTATTTTTGTGCACGGACTCGGCTTTATTGGCCAGGTATGTTTAACACACCTGGAACTTGACCTGGTAGACTGTGCTCTCTTCAACGTGAAAAGTACACGTTGACGATTAACTAAAATATATATACCGTATTTTCCCGACCATAGGGCGCACCGGATTGTGAGGCGCATAAAAGGGGTCAGAGTATTATGATTTTTTTCTACATGTAAAAGACTTCCTTGTGGTTTACATCAATCCATCAATCAATCAATGTTTACTTATATAGCCCTAAATCACGAAAGTCTCAAAGGGCTGCACAAGCCACAACGACATCCTCGGCTCTGATCCCACATCAGGGCAAGGAAAAACTCAACCCAATGGGCAATGAGAACCCTTGGAGGGGACCGCAGATGTGGGGACCCCCCTACTGGGCGACCGGTGCAATGGACGCCGAGTGGAAATAGCATAATAGTGTGAGAGTCCAGTCCATAATGGATCTAACATAATAGTGAGAGTCCAGTCCATAGTGGATCTAACATAATAGTGAGAGTCCAGTCCATAGTGGATCTAACATAATAGTGAGAGTCCAGTCCATAGTGGATCTAACATAATAGTGAGAGTCCAGTCCATAGTGGACCTAACATAATAGTGAGAGTCCAGTCCATAGTGGATCTAACATAATAGTGAGAGTCCAGTCCATAGTGGATCTAACATAATAGTGAGAGTCCAGTCCATAGTGGATCTAACATAATAGTGTGAGAGTCCAGTCCATAGTGGATCTAACATAATAGTTTGAGAGTCCAGTCCATAATGGATCTAACATAATAGTGTGAGTCCAGTCCATAGTGGATCTAACATAATAGTGAGAGTCCAGTCCATAGTAGATCTAGCATAATATTGTGAGAGTCCAGTCCATAGTGGATCTAACATAATAGTGAGAGTCCAGTCCATAGTGGATCTAACATAATAGTGTAAGAGTCCAGTCCATAGTGGATCTAACATAATAGTGAGAGTCCAGTCCATAATGGATCTAACATAATAGTGTGAGTCCAGTCCATAGTGGATCTAACATAATAGTGAGAGTCCAGTCCATAGTAGATCTAACATAATAATGTGAGAGTCCAGTCCATAGTGGATCTAACATAATAGTGAGAGTCCAGTCCATAGTGGATCTAACATAATATTGTGAGAGTCCAGTCCATAGTGGATCTAACATAATAGTGAGAGTCCAGTCCATAGTGGATCTAACATAATAGTGTGAGAGTCCAGTCCATAGTGGATCTAACATAATAGTGTGAGAGTCCAGTCCATAGTGGATCTAACATAATAGTTTGAGAGTCCAGTCCATAATGGATCTAACATAATAGTGTGAGTCCAGTCCATAGTGGATCCAACATAATAGTGAGAGTCCAGTCCATAGTAGATCTAGCATAATATTGTGAGAGTCCAGTCCGTAGGGCTGGTGGACACAACACTTGTCAAGTAGTGTCATGTCTACAGTACACATAAAAGTCAAGACCCGCTGCCCCTAACAGCTTCACTATAAAGCTCAAATAGATTCATCGCTCCGGCGTGGTTTTCTCTTATTATATTACAGCGCACCGGTTTTATACGCGTGCATCTCGTAAATTGATGAGTGAGAGTTCCAAGTTGTTTGCGTGATGGTGCAGGAGTGAGGAGTTATAAGTGCAGCTCCATCTTACTATACTCCTTCTTTTCCGAACAGCCGGATGTGGACGTGATGACTTTTGTGATGATTACAAAAAAAAAAAAAAAAAAAAAAAAAAGAGGTCTTGACAGGATAAGGTGATTGGAGGAGAGGGATGACATTCTCTTCCTATTTGGTGACTGCACACTCCATCTTCCCTCTGCGTCGCCATCCTGCAGACATTTCTTTGATTTCCTTCCAGTAAGATTACATCTACTCACTTCCTGCTTCCGCCCTTTCCTTACAATTAACTTAAAGCGTGAATTGGAAATGATGAGGCGTCATCGATAACCCCGAATATTTCCCGATGACTTCCACCCGCATGTTCCATGATGTGAATTAACATTTATGTTGTACTTTGCATTTTTTGGAAAACTTTTTAAAGCACTGGTAAAGGATATTGAAGTAAATTATAGGGCTTGCGATGAATTAATTACTGGGGTTTTCTTAGAGCTGAATCGGCAAATCATGGAACTCGGGTGCCAAATGCTTTAATGCACGATAAAAATGAACTGTAAAATATATATATTCTATTAAAGTGGCTTTCTTACACATTTATCTGATTGTACAATACATTGAATTGAATTATACTTATATAGCGCTTTTTCTCTAGTGACTCAAAGCGCTTTACGTAGTGAAAGCTAATATCTAAGTTACATTTAAAGCAGTGTGGGTGGCACTGGGAGCAGGTGGGTAAAGTGTCTTGCTCAAGGACACGACGGCAGTGACTAGGATGGCGGAAGCGGGGATCGAACCTGCAACCCTCAAGTTGCTGGCACGGCCGCTCTACCAACCGAGCTATACCGCCCCAATTTAATAGATTGATTTACCGTATTTTCCGGACCATAAGGCGCAGTGCCGATGAGCGGGTCTAATCAGGTCTATCTTCATACAAAAGGCGCACCACATTATAAGGCGCATTAAAGGGGTCATATTATTATCTTTTTTTTTTCTAAATGTAAAACACTATCTTGTGGTCTACATCGGTGGTCTCCAACCTTTTTGTAGCTGCGGACCGGTCAACGCTTGAAAATTTGTCCCATGGACCATGGCCATGGCCAAAAAAAAAACCCCCAAAAAAACCTTTTTTTTTTTTGTTTGTTTGTTTTTTTTTCATAAAGAAATACAATCATGTGTGCTTACGGACTGTATCCCTGCAGACTGTATTGATATATATTGATATATAATGTAGGGATGTCCGATAATATCGGCCTGGCCGATAAATGCGTTAAAATGTAATATCGGAAATTATCGGTATCGTTTTTTTTTATTATCGGTATCGTTTTTTTTTGTTTGTTTTTGTTTTTTTTTAAATTAAATCAACATAAAAAACACACGATACACTTACAATTAATGCACCAACCCCAAAAACCTCCCTCCTCATTCACACAAAAGGGTTGTTTCTTTCTGTTATTAATATTCTGCTTCCTACATTATATATCAATATATATCAATACAGTCTGCAAGGGATACAGTCCGTAAGCACACATGATTGTGTGTGCTGCTGCTCCACTAATAGTACTAACCTTTAACACTTAATGTTACTCATTTTCATTAATTACTAGTTTCTATGTAACTGTTTTTATATTGTTTTACTTTCTTTTTTATTCAAGAAAATGTTTTTTGAATGTATTTCTCTTATTTTATTTTATTTATTTTTTTTAAAAGTACCTTATCTTCACCATACCTGGTTGTCCAAATGAGACATAATAATGTGTTAATTCCACGACTGTATATATCGGTTGATATCGGTATCGGTTGATATCGGTATCGGTAATTAAAGAATTGGACAATATCGGAATATCGGATATCGGCAAAAAGCCATTATCGGACATCCCTAATAAAATGTGTGTTTTTTATGTTGATTTAATAAAACTTTTTTTTTTTTTTTTTTTTTTTTTTTTTGTGCGGCCCGGTACCAATCGGTCCGTGGCCCGGTGGTTGGGGACCACTGGTCTTCATAACATGTGATGTTGGTTCTTTGGTCAAAATGTTTTACTCCACGTGTCCATTCATAGTTGTGATGCCTTCAGGGACAATCTACAACGTAAATAGTCATGAAAATAAAGAAAACGCATCGAGTGAAGAGAAGGCGTGGCCTGTACTGTATGTGTTATCAGATTTAGAGTTGGAAAAAGGTTTTAACAAGCAAATGGCATGAATTCTGTGAAATGGTTTTCAAGCCAGTGTAGTTTGCAGGATATTTGAAGATATCAAAGCTAAGAATCCAGTCAGTTAAAACTTAATCCATCAAACATGCTGTGTTTGGCATCCAAATTGCTTTAAACCATTTGAGCTCAAGAGCAAACTGGCATTACAGGTATGTGTCTTGCAGCTTTATCTCAAGTCACCAGAGCTGTAGGATGCTAGGAAGGAAAATACTCACAATATAGGACTGGGGTGCTATTATTCAATTCCCCATATGGTAGACCAGGGGTCACCAACGCGGTGCCCGCGGGCACCAGGTAGCCCGTAAGGACCAGATGAGTAGCCCGCTGGCCTGTTCTAAAAATAGCTCAAATAGCAGCACTTACCAGTGAGCTGCCTCTATTTTTTAAATGGTATTTATTTACTAGTAAGCTGGTCTCGCTTTGCTCGACATTTTTAATTCTAAGAGAGACAAAACTCAAATAGAATTTCAAAATCCAAGGAAATATTTTAAAGACTTGGTCTTCACTTGTTTAAATACATTTATTTATTTTTTTTACATTGCTTCTTATAACTTTCAGAAAGACAATTTTAGACAAAAAAATACAACCTTAAAAATGATTTTAGGATTTTTAAACACATATACCTTTTTACCTTTTAAATTCCTTCCTCTTCTTTACTGACAATTTAAATCAATGTTCAAGTAAATTTATTTTTTTTATTGTAAAGAATAATAAATACATTTTAATTTAATTCTTCATTTTAGCTTCTGTTTTTTCGACGAATATTTGTGAAATATTTCTTCAAACTTATTATGATTGAAATAAAATAAAAATATTCTGGCAAATCTAGAAAATCTGTAGAATCAAATTTAAATCTTATTTCAAAGTCTTTTGAATTTCTTTTTAAAAAAAATTTCTGGAAAATCTAGAATAAATAATGATTTGTCTTTGTTAGAAATATAGCTTGGTCCAATTTGTTATATATTCTAACAAAGTGTAGATTGGATTTTAACCTATTTAAAACATGTCATCAAAATTCTAAAATTAATCTTAATCAGGAAAAATGACTAATGATGTTCCATAAATTCTTTTTTTAATTTTTTCAAAAAGATTCCAATTAGCTAGTTTTTCTCTTCTTTTTTTCGGTTGAATTTTGAGTTTTAAAGAGTCGAAATTGAAGATAAACTATGTTTCAAATTTTTTTTTTCGTGTTTTCTCCTCTTTTAAACCGTTCAATTAAGTGTAAATATCATTAATTATTAATAATAACATAGAGTTAAAGGTAAATTGAGCAAATTGGCTATTTCTGGCAATTTATTGGAGTGGTAGCCCTTCGCATGAATCACTACCCAAGAGGTAGCTCTTGCTTTCAAAAAGGTTGGTGACCCCTGTGGTAGATGTTTTGTTTTTTTAATTAATATAATTAAATTAATGCATGCAAATGATCTAATTATCTTCCTGTTGACTCAACCTGTCACTCATCCACGGACACAAACACAAGCACTTGTGGGACTTCAAAACTAAGTTTGTTTTTCCGCCGTCTAAATGTGGTATTGATTCACTAATTAACCGGCTTTGCTCTGCCGCCGTCGAGCTAAGTGGTTCATTGTAAATGGAGACAATGCAGTCCATCAATCAATCAATGTTTATTCGTATAGCCCTGAATCACCAGTGTCTCAAAGGGCTGCACAAGCCACAACGACATCCTCGGTTCAGAGCCCACATAAGGGCAAGGAAAAACTCACAACCCAGTGGGATGTCAATGTGAATGGCTGTGAGAAACCTTGGAGAGGACCGCAGATGTGGGTTCGCAAACGTACATATCCGCGGCTTATAGTCCGGTGAGGCTAATATATCGAAAAAAATGTTGTCTTCTAAAATTTAGTGGGTGCGGCTTATATACCGGTGCGTTCTATAGTCCGGTAAATGTATTTTTTTACAACTCCATCTCAATGTTACGAGTTTACGAGTGTCTGTGTTAGTATTATTAACTTACAACTGCATTATTTTATATTTATGTATTGTTTCAGTTCCACAAATTCCTCAGTAAATTGACTTTGGTTTTGTTTCCTCAGCCGTTTTACTGCCTTGTTACAGGCACTGTTTGGAAACACTTAAAGTATATAAATTAACATTTACAAAATCTTTGTGTCAATAACTAATTTTGCAAACGTACATATCCGCGGCTTATAGTCCGGTGAGGCTAATATATGGAAAAAAATGTTGTCTTCTAAAATTTAGTGGGTGCGGCTTGTATACCGGTGCGTTCTATAGTCCGGAAAATGTATTTTTTTACAACTCCGTCTCAATGTTACGAGTTTACGAGTGTCTGTGTTAGTATTATTGACTTACAACTGCATTATTTTATATTTATGTATTGTTTCAGTTCCACAAATTCCTCAGTAAATTGACTTTGGTTTTGTTTCCTCAGCCGTTTTACTGCCTTGTTACAGGCACTGTTTGGAAACAATTAAAGTATATACATTAACATTTACAAAATCTTTGTGTCAATAACTAATTTCGCAAACGTACACATCTGCGGCTTATAGTCCGGTGTGGCTAATATATGGAAACATATTTTTGTCTTCTAAAATTTAGTGGGTGCGGCTTATATACCGCTATATAGTCCGGAAAATACGGTATTTTTTACAACTCCGTCTCGATGATAGCTAGCCATGTATAAGCTAACTATCACACCATTGTTGTCTGTAGGAGTGTTTGTATGCATTTCTTTACATACTAAACTTGAAGCTAGCATCGTTAGCATTAGCTACTATGCTAAAACGTTTACAAATGTCTGTGTTAGTATCATTAACAACTTACAACTGCATTATTTTTGTACTGTTTCAGTACCACAAATTCCTCAGTAAACTCACGTCCATGACCACGACTTTGGTTTTGTTTGCTCAGACGTTTTACTACCTTGTTACAGGCACTGTTTAGAATCAATTAAAGTATGTAAATGAACATTTACAAAATATTTGTGTAAATAACTCATTTTGCAACGTATATATCTGCGGCTTATAGTCCGGTGCGGCTAATATATGGAAACATATTTTAGTCTTCTAAAATTTAGTGGGTGCGGCTTATATACCGGTGCGTTCTATAGTCCGGAAATTGCGGTATTTTTTACAAATCCGTCTCAATGTTAGCTAGCCTTGTATAAGCTAACATACAAGTTTTGTCCGTAGGAGTGTTTTTATGCATTTTTGTACATGCTAAGTCTGAAGCTGGCGTCGTTAGCATGAGCTATTATGCTAACCCGTTTACGAGTGTCTGTGTTAGTATTAATTAACTTCCAACTGCATTATTTTTGTATTGTTTCATTTCCACAAATTCCTCAGTAAACTCACCAAAATGTCACCAGGGAGTTATTGAATCTGTTGAGCTGATTGGAGAGCTAGTTGGTGGGTCCATGACCATGACTTTGGTTTTGTTTGCTCAGCCGTTTTACTGCCTTGTTACAGGCACTGTTTGGTATCAATTAAAGTATATAAATTAACATTTACAAAATCTTTGTGTCAATAACTAATTTCGCAAACGTACAAATTTGCGGCTTATAGTCCGGTGCGGCTAATATATGGAAACATATTTTAGTCTTCTAAAATTGAGTGGGTGCGGCTTATATACCGGTGCGTTCTATAGTCCGGAAATTGCGGTATTTTTTACAAATCCATCTCAATGTTAGCTAGCCTTGTATAAGCTAACATACAATTTTTGTCTGTAGGAGTGTTTTTATGCATTTTTGTTGTCTGAAGCTGGCGTCGTTAGCATGAGCTATTATGCTAACCCGTTTACGAGTGTCTGTGTTAGTATTATTAACTTACAACTGCATTATTTTTGTACTGTTTCAGTTCCACTAATTCCTCAGTAAACTCACCAAAACGTCACGGTGGAGTTATTGAATCTGTTGAGCTGATTGGAGAGCTAGTTGGTGGGTCTATGACCACGACTTTGGTTTTGTTTGCTCAGCCATTTTACTGCCTTGTTACAGACACTGTTTAGAATCAATTCAAGTATGTAAATGAACGTTTACAAAATTTTTGTGTAAATAACTCATTTCGTAAAGTATACATCTGCGGCTTATATATGGAAAAATATGTTCTTTATTCTAAAATTTAGTGGGTGCGGCTTATATACCGGTGTGTTCTTTAGTCCGGAAAATACGGTAATTTTTACAACTCTGTCTCAATGTTAGCTAGCCATGTATTTATGTATTTATTTTATGCATTTATGTATAACCTAAATATCTTACCATGAAACAAAGCGAGCCGTTAAGGCCTGACGTACCTCGCCCTCAGCTGGTAGACTGAAATGGGGTCCTTTCCGCACGACCATAAAGAAGCCTGCACTAAAATACACACCAGTGGTTGTTGGGTTATAAGCACAGCTATGCATAATGTATGACGACCTGTGTTCCTCCGCTATAGGGGCGCAATAGTGCTCGTTCACACAGCGATATGCACATACTGTATAAAGAAGAGCGGTTTCGGTATATTTATGGAATATGGAGCATGGCACTGTATGTGTGTGTGTGTGCGTGTGTGTGTGTGTGTGTGTGCGTGTGTGTGTGTGCGTGTGTGTGTGTGTGGGAGGTCGTGTTCCCCTACATTTTTATGGAAGCTATTCAGACTGCAGAGTTTAAATCTGTCTATTCAAAATATGCACGCTTTCACACGCCAACAAGCACAGCTGAATTCATGCATGTATGTTTGTTTGTTTGTTCGGATTATAAGAAATAAACTAGTTTGTGGAGGAGTGAGGCATGCAGCATTTGTTCATAACAGTGAGTCCTCGCCTCCCATTTGATAGTCTCTCAAGGGACAATTATATACATATGAATGCACTTTAGAGTAGTCCATGTACAGCTTGTATAGCAGTATGGATTTACTGGAAATGACTGACGCAGACGAGGACTCAGTCTGGGGCCAGGAAAAAAAAGACGTAAAGGCCTACTGAAATGAAATGTTCTTATTTAAACGGGGATAGCAGATCCATTCTATGTGTCATACTTTATTTTTGCGGAAAGGATTTAGTAGAGAACATCGACGATAAAGTTCGCAACTTTTGCTCGCTGATAAAAAAAAGCCTTGCCTGTAGCGGAAGTAGCGTGACGTCGCAGGTTGAAAGGCTCCTCACATTTCCCCATTGTTTACACCAGCAGCGAGAGCGATTCCAACCGAGAAAGCGACGATTACCCCATTAATTTGAGCCAGGATGAAAGATTTGTGGATGAGGAACGTGAGAGTGAAGGACTAGAGTGCAGTGCAGGACGTATATTTTTTCGCTCTGACCGTAACTTAGTTACAAGGGTTCATTGGATTCCACACTTTCTCCTTTTTCTATTGTGGATCACGGATTTGTATTTTAAACCACCTGGGATACTATATCCTCTTGAAAATGAGAGTCGAGAACGCCAAATGGACATTCACAGTGACTTTTATCTCCACGACAATACATCGGCGAAGCACTTTAGCTACGGAGCTAACGTGATAGCAACATGCTTAAATGCAGATAGAAACCATCAATCAATCAATCAATGTTTATTTATATAGCCCTAAATCACAAGTGTCTCAAAGGGCTGCACAAGCCACAACGACATCCTTGGTACAGAGCCCACATAAACAAAAGAAATAAACCCCTGACTGGAAGGATGGACAGAAAATCAACAATACTATTAAACCATGGACATGTAACTACACGGTTAATGCTTTCCAGCCTGGCGAAGCTTAGCAATGCTGTTGCTAACGACGCCATTGAAGCTAACTTAGCTATGGGACCTCACAGAGCTATGCTAAAAACATTAGCTATCCACCTACGCCAGCCCTCATCTGCTCATCAACACCCGTGCTCACCTGCGTTCCAGCGATCGACGGAGCGACGAAGGACTTCACCCGATCATCGATGCGGTCGGCGGCTAGCGTCGGGTAGCTCGTCTGCTATCCAACTCAAAGTCCTCCTTGTTGTGTTGCTGCAGCCAGCCGCTAATACACCGATCCCACCTACAGCTTTCTTCTTTGCAGTCTTCATTGTTCATTAAACAAATTGCAAAAGATTCACCAACACAGATGTCCAGAATACTGTGGAATTATTAGATGAAAACAGAGCTTTTTGTATTGGGATACAATGTGTCCCAATACTTCCGTTTCAACCATTGACGTCACACGCAAACGTCATCATACATAGACGTTTTCAACCGGAAGTTTAGCGGGAATTGTAAAATGTCACTTTATAAGTTAACCCGACCGTATTGGCATGTGTTGCAATGTTAAGATTTCATCATTGATATATAAACTATCAGACTGCGTGGTCGCTAGTAGTGGCTTTCAGTAGGCCTTTAATGCTAATATAGTGATAATATTCTATTCTATTTTAGATGTTGCAATAAAAAATGAGATTTTATCATCAAAACCAATATCTAACAAACACAAAAAGTACCGCAAATTGGTAGTGTTGAAGCCCCATCCGGGCATTGGCACCGTATTTATTCAGTCGCGCTGACAGGAAGTGGGGAGCCGCTGCCCAACCAAGCGACACATTGTTGTTTTTTAAGAACAGTGTTAGAAATTATGCAAATCCCACAACTGTTTGTCGCATCTTCAAAAAGTATTTGTCACAGGAAAAGTATGCACATATATTAAAACACAAACGCTGGGCCTTAAGGTTTTTATTTGGTATTTTTTTTTATTTTACAAGTGTTCGTCTTGTCATAGGAGGGAAAGAAGGACATTTTTTTTTTTTGCCCCGGCTCATTTCCCACTCAAGAGCAAAAGTGCACAAAGCCTTAATACATAATTCACCGCCAGCTGTCCACGCCGCATGTTGTGTAATAAAACCTGTCTTGTCCGGTTAGCGCGTGTTGCAATATTCCCACGTCTTCTCCTGTCCCCGAATCTACCTTTGCATCCACCTCGCTGCATATTAGCATTTCTCGTAAGTCACCGTGTTGGTGCGAGCTCTGGTCGCCCCCTTCAGCACCGCTGTGGAGGCTGGCAACTTCTGTGGTCCTCACACAGTCAGAGCACTGCAACTTCTGTGGTCCTCACACAGTCAGACCATTGCAACTTCTGTGGTCCTCACACAGTCAGAGGACTGCAACTTCTGTGGTCCTCACACAGTCAGACCACTGCAACTTCTGTGGTCCTCACACAGTCAGACCACTGCAACTTCTGTGGTCCTCACACAGTCAGACCACTGCAACTTCTGTGGTCCTCACACAGTCAGAGGCTGAGCACTGCAACTTCTGTGGTCCTCACACAGTCAGACCACTGCAACTTCTGTGGTCCTCACACAGTCAGACCACTGCAACTTCTGTGGTCCTCACACAGTCAGAGGCTGAGCACTGCAACTTCTGTGGTCCTCACACAGTCAGACCACTGCAACTTCTGTGGTCCTCACACAGTCAGACCACTGCAACTTCTGTGGTCCTCACACAGTCAGACCACTGCAACTTCTGTGGTCCTCACACAGTCAGACCACTGCAACTTCTGTGGTCCTCACACAGTCAGAGCACTGCAACTTCTGTGGTCCTCACACAGTCAGACCAATGCAACTTCTGTGGTCCTCACACAGTCAGAGGCTGAGCACTGCAACTTCTGTGGTCCTCACACAGTCAGAGGCTGAGCACTGCAACTTCTGTGGTCCTCACACAGTCAGAGGCTGAGCACTGCAACTTCTGTGGTCCTCACACAGTCAGAGCACTGCAACTTCTGTGGTCCTCACACAGTCAGAGCACTACAACTTCTGTGGTCCTCACACAGTCAGAGTTAGAGCACTGCAACTTCTGTGGTCCTCACACAGTCAGAGCACTGCAACTTCTGTGGTCCTCACACAGTCAGACCACTGCAACTTCTGTGGTCCTCACACAGTCAGAGCACTGCAACTTCTGTGGTCCTCACACAGTCAGAGGCTGAGCACTGCAACTTCTGTGGTCCTCACACAGTCAGAGCACTGCAACTTCTGTGGTCCTCACACAGTCAGAGGCTGAGCACTGCAACTTCTGTGGTCCTCACACAGTCAGAGCACTGCAACTTCTGTGGTCCTCACACAGTCAGAGGCTGAGCACTGCAACTTCTGTGGTCCTCACACAGTCAGAGCACTACAACTTCTGTGGTCCTCACACAGTCAGAGCACTGCAACTTCTGTGGTCCTCACACAGTCAGAGCACTACAACTTCTGTGGTCCTCACACAGTCAGAGTCAGAGCACTGCAACTTCTGTGGTCCTCACACAGTCAGAGTCAGAGCACTGCAACTTCTGTGGTCCTCACACAGTCAGACCACTGCAACTTCTGTGGTCCTCACACAGTCAGAGCACTGCAACTTCTGTGGTCCTCACACAGTCAGAGCACTGCAACTTCTGTGGTCCTCACACAGTCAGACCACTGCAACTTCTGTGGTCCTCACACAGTCAGAGCACTGCAACTTCTGTGGTCCTCACACAGTCAGACCACTGCAACTTCTGTGGTCCTCACACAGTCAGACCACTGCAACTTCTGTGGTCCTCACACAGTCAGAGCACTGCAACTTCTGTGGTCCTCACACAGTCAGAGCACTGCAACTTCTGTGGTCCTCACACAGTCAGACCACTGCAACTTCTGTGGTCCTCACACAGTCAGAGCACTGCAACTTCTGTGGTCCTCACACAGTCAGAGGCTGAGCACTGCAACTTCTGTGGTCCTCACACAGTCAGAGCACTGCAACTTCTGTGGTCCTCACACAGTCAGAGGCTGAGCACTGCAACTTCTGTGGTCCTCACACAGTCAGAGCACTGCAACTTCTGTGGTCCTCACACAGTCAGAGGCTGAGCACTGCAACTTCTGTGGTCCTCACACAGTCAGAGCACTACAACTTCTGTGGTCCTCACACAGTCAGAGCACTGCAACTTCTGTGGTCCTCACACAGTCAGAGCACTACAACTTCTGTGGTCCTCACACAGTCAGAGTCAGAGCACTGCAACTTCTGTGGTCCTCACACAGTCAGAGTCAGAGCACTGCAACTTCTGTGGTCCTCACACAGTCAGACCACTGCAACTTCTGTGGTCCTCACACAGTCAGAGCACTGCAACTTCTGTGGTCCTCACACAGTCAGAGCACTGCAACTTCTGTGGTCCTCACACAGTCAGAGCACTGCAACTTCTGTGGTCCTCACACAGTCAGACCACTGCAACTTCTGTGGTCCTCACACAGTCAGAGCACTGCAACAACTGAAATCTAAGTAAGATGAAATATCTCAAATAAGGCTGATAATTGCACATTTTCTGTCTAATCAGATCATTCTTCTCACTAAGCAGATTTGATGTTAGAATGTTTTACTTGTTTTAAGGGTTTTGCTCCTAAATCAGGGGTGTCCAAAGTTTCTCCACTGAGGGCCGCACACGGAAAAATTAAAACATGCGGGGGCCATTTTGATATTTTTCATTTTCAAACCATAACAAAATATATAGATTTTTCTTTTTTTACATTTAGGGCTCCGTAAAGGGTCTCAGTCATTAAAATGTTAAAAACAAGTCAAATTAGTATTAATTATTATTACTGTATATACGACGGACACTGCCCTCCAAAATAGTCTCTCTATTTTTGATGAAATAACATTAGAGGAATTATTACAGCGTGTAAGTGGGATAAAACAAACAACATGTTTACTTGACCCACTTCCTGGGAAACTTATCAAGGAACTGTTTGTATTATTAGGTCCATCAGTGTTAAATATTATAAACTTATCACTTTCCTCCGGCACTGTTCCCCTAGCATTCAAAAAAGCGGTTATTCATCCTCTACTCAAAAGACCTAACCTCGATCCTGACCTCATGGTAAACTACCGGCCGGTGTCCCACCTTCCGTTTATTTCCAAAATTCTCGAAAAAATTGTTGCACAGCAGCTAAATGAACACTTAGTGACTAACAATCTCTGTGAACCTTTTCAATCCGGTTTCAGGGCAAATCACTCTACGGAGACAGCCCTCGCAAAAATGACTAATGATCTATTGCTAACCATGGATGTCATCTATGTTGCTGCTTCTTGATCTTAGCGCCGCTTTCCATACCGTTGATCATAATATTTTATTAGAGCGTATCAAAACACGTATTGGTATGTCAGACTTAGCCTTGTCTTGGTTTAACTCTAACTTACTGACAGGATGCAGTGTGTCTCCCATAACAATGTGACCTCGGACTATGTCAAGGTAACGTGCGGAGTTCCCCAGGGTTCAGTTCTTGGCCCTGCACTCTTTAGTATTTACATGCTGCCGCTGGGTGACATCATACGCAAGTACGGTGTTAGCTTTCACTGTTATGCTGATGACACTCAACTCTACATGCCCCTAAAGCTGACCAACACGCCGGACTGTAGTCAGCTGGAGGCGTGTCTTAATGAAATTAAACAATGGATGTCCGCTAACTTTTTGCAACTCAACGCTAAGAAAACGGAAATGCTGATTATCGGTCCTGCTAGACACCAACATCTATTTAATAATACCACCTTAACATTTGACAACCAAACAATTAAACAAGGCGACTCGGTAAAGAATCTGGGTATTATCTTCCACCCAACTCTCTCGTTTGAGTCACACATTAAGAGTGTTACTAAAACGGCCTTCTTTCATCTCCGTAATATCGCTAAAATTCGTTCCATTTTGTCCACTAGCGACGCTGAGATCATTATTCATGCGTTCGTTACGTCTCGTCTCGATTACTGTAACCTTTTATTTTCGGGTCTCCCTATGTCTAGCATTAAAAGATTACAGTTGGTTCAAAATGCGGCTGCTAGACTTTTGACAAAAACAAGAAAGTTTGATCATATTACGCCTATACTGTATATACCTTTATATATATACATATACATATACCTATACTGGCTCACCTGCACTGGCTTCCTGTGCACTTAAGATGTGACTTTAAGGTTTTACTACTTATGTATAAAATACTACACGGTCTAGTTCCATCCTATCTTGCAGATTGTACTGTACCATATGTCCCGACAAGAAATCTGCGTTCAAAGAACTCCGGCTTATTAGTGATTCCCAGAGCCCCAAAAAAAGTCTGCAGGCTATAGAGCGTTTTCTATTGGGGCTCCAGTACTATGGAATGCCCTCCCGGTAACAGTTAGAGATGCTACCTCAGTAGAAGCATTTAAGTCCCATCTTAAAACTCATTTGTATAATCTAGCCTTTAAATAGACCCCCCTTTTTTAGACCAGTTGATCTGCCGTTTCTTTTCTTCTCTCCTCTTCTCCCCTGTCCCTTGCGAGGGGGAGTTGCATAGGTCCGGTGGCCATGGATGAAGTGCTGGCTGTCCAGAGTCGGGACCCCGGGTGGACCACTAGCCTGTGCATCGGTTGGGGACATCTCTGCGCTGCTGACCCGTCTCCACTCGGGATGGTTTCCTGTTGGCCCTGCTGTGGACTGGACTCCCGCTGATGTGTTGGATCCACTGTGGACTGGACTTTCACAATATTATGTCAGACCCACTCGACATCCATTGCTTTCGGTCTCCCCTAGAGGGGGGGGGTTACCCACATATGCGGTCCTCTCCAAGGTTTCTCATAGTCATTCACCGACGTCCCACTGGGGTGAGTTTTTCCTTGCCCGTATGTGGGCTCTGTACCGAGGATGTCGTTGTGGCTTGTGCAGCCCTTTGAGACACTTGTGATTTAGGGCTATATAAATAAACATTGATTGATTGATTGATTGATTGATATATATATGTGTATATGTATATGTATATATATATATATATATATATATATATATATATATATATATATATATATATATATATATATATATATATATATATATATATATATATATATATATATATATATATATATATATATATATATATGTGTGTGTGTATATGTATGTATGTGTATATGTATGTATGTGTATTTATATATGTATATGTATGTATGTGTGTGTATGTATGTATGTGTATATATTTTTATATACTGTATGTGTGTATATATGTATATGTGTGTGTATATATATATATATATATATATATATATATATATATATATATATATATGTTTATATGTATGTATGTGTATTTATATATGTATATGTATGTATGTGTGTGTATATATATGTATATGTATGTGTGTATATATATGTATGTATATGTATGTGTATATGTGTGTATGTATGTATGTGTATATATTTTTATATACTGTATGTGTGTATGTATATATATATATATATATATATATATATATATATATATATATATATATATATATATATATATATATATATATATATATATATATATATATATATATATATATATATGTGTGTGTGTATATATGTATATGTATATATATGTGTATATATCTTTGATTGTTTGTTATGTCTAAAGGATTCAAGGAGGCTGTAGAATAAACATTTCCAAAACAACGGGACCTTGACACATGAGGAAAACAGATAAATGGCCGGTAGACCAAGCCTATGTGTGGTTCGCATGATTCTCGATTCATCAATCTCCTCCGGAGGACGTTGTCTGTTTGCATGGGCAGTTCAATCCAACTTTGTACTTTTTGATGATGGGTAAATACAACTTTTGTACTAAATTCCCTTCTGTTGCAGTTTAAGATTCGGACCATCCACCACATT